>NC_064807.1:78106570-78396686 GCF_023721935.1 Panthera uncia | reverse complement strand
AAAAAAAAAAAAAAAAAAAAAAAGAATATACCTTTCAGAGAGCTCGTATATATTTTTAGTATACTTGACCTATAGTCTTTGAGTAAATTATTAGTCTCAATATCTTTGTGAGGAAAAACTATATAAAAATCAACTTTGGAGGTAGAATGTATTCCAATACATAAAAACATCTTCATAAGGACCTCATTTTCTTTTCACAGAAGCACAAATGAAATAGAATGAGAGTTTTATTGAATTTCCTTATTCAGGGTGATAAAGAAATACAAAAGGCACATCACACTGTACCTAATCTAAAAAGTATCAGTTGGCATACTAAAAGAGATCTTTGCAAGCACTTCACACAAAACTTAGGTTTCCCTAAATCTGCCTTCTTCCTTAGGCCAAGCATTCTAGACTCAGCCAAATTTCCATAAATTAATTTTATAATTAATTAGTTATTAGAAGATGGCAAGGAAGTTGCTTCTTACTTTCCAAAAAACTCCTTTTCTTCTCTTTTTTTTTTTTTCTAGGAGAGAATGAATTCTAAGTGGAAAATGCTGTTATTAACTTCATTTGCTTTATTGCTGATGTTGATTAAGCATCGCTCCCGGTAAATATACAAGATTGTTGAATCATCATCTTTAATGATTGGCAGAGTTGACCTAAAATGCTGAGTTTTGTCCAAAAAAGGTTAATAAACACTCCCTAAATTAATCAGAGAGTATCTCCTCTTTGAGGAACTGATTAAATTATAAATATATTAATACTTTCATTTTTCAACATTCAACAAATATTTATTGAGTGCCTTTTTGGTGCCAGGTCCTGTCCTAGGTGCTGGGAACTTATGCAGCTTTACATTCCAGGTCGAGAAGATGGACGATAAGCAAAGAAATCTATAATACAATGTTAGGAGCTTTGTATTGGTTTTAATGTTTATTTTTGAGATAGAGAGACAGAGCATGAGTGGGGGAGAGACAGAGAGAGGGAGACAGAATCTGAAGCAGGCTCCAGGCTCCGAGCTGTCAGCCCAGAGCCCAACGTGGGGCGGAACCCATGAACCACAAGATCATGACCTGAACCGAAGTCAGACTCTCAACTGACTGAGCCACCGAGGCACCCCAGGAGCTTTGTATTTTATATAATAAGGCTACGAAGAAAGAAATAAAGCAAGATAAGAGAATAGAGAGTGTTGGGGGACTATTTTAGATACATCTTAAGCTATGACAATAGGAACACGACTCAAAGAAAACTGCTATCAAAATATAACTGTACTGGAGAACAAATCTGTTAACCTGCTAAAGTTCTCTTATAGAAAAATTCAAATTCTTACCTCCTCCATGCCTCCCTCATCTTTATGGTCTTTTTAAATAAGCAATGCAATGTTACCGAATGCTATTTGAAAATCAACTATATTGTGGGAGCTAATGTCTTTAAAAATTGACCGTATTGTTTTGGTATCATGTTCTACATGTTATTTGTCCTCCTAGGGTGTTATGCCTTAATAGAAAGGTCTATCTTAGTCAAAAAGGAGATAATAGACCAGAAGCTCATTGCAGGCCCGGATTCCAGAACTGGAATGTCCCATCAGAACCAGATGCTATGCATTCCAGAACTGTAGCATTATGCCTGGCATGTAGTAGGTGTTTAGTAATCACTTGGCTAACAAATGAGTAAATGAATGGAACTGAATTCTAGATTTTTTGTTATTCCAATTGCAATAGGCGTTTGTTCAAGTTTAACACTAAAATGTCTCTTTTTATTTATGTGAAGAATAAAGAACCACCTAGAGAAGATAGATCTCTGCTGGTAAGAATCTGTTCTATAAATATTCTACAAACTGTATTGAGGGCAAACTGGCTGGAGTCGAGTGCGTTCTAATGGTAATGGCAATCGGAAGGCACATAAAACTGAATTCTCCAGAGACAACCACTGACAAATTTCTCGGGTATCAGTTGAGAAATAATCGGTGCATGTGCATATATACATGTATGTGAGTTTGTATGGACATGCATATGTGCACATCTCCAAATTTTGCTCCTTCAACACACTTACCTGCTTACACCAGATAAATTTTAGACATTTGCTATATTTGAAGGACCTCTGTCCAGGGTATTTTTCTTTAGATTGACAGCCATCTGTGGTCCACCACGTTTTCTACCATCGACCATTGTGTAGGACCCAAAAAATTATTAAAACCAAACCTCAAAAAAAAAAAAAAAGAAAAAACCTGTTCTTAAAAGTTCTCCTTTTGTCACTATACATGTTTAGTGCAGTTAGGCATGGAAAATTTGGATTTTGAAAGAGTATGAGTCTTGAGCAATCCTATATTAAAATATCTTTGGTTAAAAACACCTCCGAAATGTCAAGATGGGATGCACTTTCAAAGTCATTTTTTAATATTTGATTTTGAAATAATTACAGATTCATAGGAAGTTGCAAAGATAGTACAAAGAGGTCACATGTACCTTTCACTCAATTTCCCCCAGAGTTACATCTTACGTAACTGTCATGCAATATCAAAATAGGAAATTGATGCTGGGACAATGTACGGATATAATTGTATAACATTTTATCACATGTGTAGATTTGTAGATCACCAAGGTAATCAAGATACAAAATGATTCCATCACCACAAAGATCTCCTCTGAGCTACCATTTATACGCACCCCAACCTCCTCTCCTCAACCCTTCTAATCACTAGTACCATTAATCTATTTTTATCTTTACAATTTTGTCATTTTGAGAATGTTTTATAAATGGAATCATACAGTGTATGATCTATTGAGATGAGCTTTTTTCACTCAGGATAATGCTCTTGAGATCCAACCACCTTGTAGTGTATCTCAATAAATCACTCCTTTTTTATTGCTGTGTAGTATTCCGTAAAGGGACGTACCAAAGTTTGCTTAACCCTTCACCTACTGGGGGACATTTTGGGTGACAATTCTTTTCTTCCAGCACCTGAAAAATATTTTTCCACTTCATTTTGGGTCCATAGTTTCTAATTAAAAACATCCATTTCATTCAAATTATTTTTCCCCTCTAGGTGAATCATTTCTTTCTGCTTCTTTTCAAGATTCTTTTCACCTTCAGCTTTCAGAAAATTGGCGATCATGTGCCTTAGCATGGATTCTTTTTGAAGTACGCTTCACACCCAGCATGGAGTCCAACATGGGGCTTAAACTCATGACCCTGAGATCAAGACCTGACCTGAGGTCAAGAGTCAGATACTTCACTGACTGAGCCATTCGGGCACTCCAGCATGGATTCTTTTATTTTAGGTTTATCCTGTTTGGGGTTCATTCAGCTTCTTGAATCTGTATGTTTACGTATTTTGCCAAATTTGGGGGCATGTTCAGCCATATTTTTAATTGTTTTTCAGCCCCATTCTCTTGCTTTCCTTCTGGGGTTCCAGTTACATGAATGTTAGATCTTTTGTTTTTGTTCCACGTGTCCCCGAGGCTTGTTCTTTTTTTTTTTTTTCAATTTTTTCTGTTATTCAGATTGAGCGATTTCTGTTATTCAGTCTGCAAGTTCACTGATTCTTTCTCCATCCTCTCCATTCTGCTGTGAAGACTATTTATTGAGTTTTTATTTCAGTGTTATATTTTTAAGTTCTAAAATTTCCATTTGGTTCTTCTTTATATCTTCCATATCTTTAATAAGACTATTTCTTTACTGTGACTTCCTATTTTTTCATACATTTCAAGTGTTTGTAATTGCTCATTGAACCCTGCCTTTGTCAGATATCCTTGTTTGACAATTCTAGTATCTGTGTTATCATGGCATCTGTAGATTATCCTTTCTCATTCAAGTTGAGATCTTTGCTTGGACAATTTGGGGGTATTATGAGACTGGATCTTATTTAAATCTTGTGTTTTCATAGGCATCCTCTAACACGGTGCTAGCTGGGAAATAGGGTGGCACCCCTGCATTACTGTCGGTTGAGGGATGAAATTTTAGGTTCTTGACTCTGCCTCCCTTGAAACCCAGTGGGGAAGGGCTCCTTGTTACTAATGAGCAGGGATGGGAGTTTGGGATCCCCATGTGCTCTCCACTGACACAACCACAGGGGGATTGGGTAGTGGTGACTGTTTTAATACCCACTAATCCCCTCTAACTCCACACCAGTGAGGAAGGGACGGAATCCCCATTATGGCCTGGTGAGAGTACACGTCTAGGCTCCCTACTTGGCCTTTGCTGGAGGGATGGAAATAGAGCCACAGATTTTCCTGTGGTATTGGGTTGGAGAACAGTGAGTAGTGTCTACAGATTCTTTGCCTTGCTAGGTTGCCCTATTCCTGGCCCTTTGGCTATTAAGAGCAGCTTTTTCTCAGGGCTCTTTTTTTGTCCATACCCATTGGCATTTCTGAGTCGCACCTAATCTGAGATACATGTGGCAGAAAACCCAGGGAACCCACTGCCATGTCGGTCCTTGAGTCCCAGTGCACCTACCTGATCTGCCTTCTTCTCTTTGCCTTTCACTCTTTTGTTTACTTCACATATAATGTCCTGGGTTTTTAGCTATACTTAGTGGTAGGATAGGGAAAATGAGTACCTAGCCCATCTTTCTGGAAGTACAAATCACTTAAAGTTATTCTTATTTTACAAAATATCCCCATCTTATGAAAGAGAAGCCCCCTTATAACCTTGTTAATAGTTAACTTAAAAGCAAACAAAAACTTAGGTGGGTCCTATTTTTAAACGAAAATCAAAGACAAACATCTAGACCCCCTACTCCAACCCCTTTATTTTGACATGTAATAAAGTGTCTATCACATAGTAAGCTACTAATACTTGATAAATGAATTACATAAATCTGTATTTTTGTCTGAATACACATTATTTTTCCTGCTTTGTTAATTTTTAAAATATATCCCCCACTCAAGAACCATACTGTTCCCTGCCTTCCCACCTTTGGCTATGACCTCTTCACCCCACATCTCTTTCCTGAAATAACCCTTATCCTTCCAGACCCAGTTTACATATTTCATCTCCAAGTAGCTTCCCTTAACCCCACATTTAGGTTGGATGCCCCATCTATATGCTCCCATGGAGATCTGTGTTTTCCTATTAGCAGTTACCACTCTGCACTATAATCATCTATTTAATGTTGTCTTTTCGGCTAGTCTATTGGCTTTTAGAGGGCAGGAACTGATCTAAATGTTCACAGTCCTACAACCAGCATCAAACAGTGCCTGCCGTGTTACAGGGACACAATAATTATTTGCTGAGTAAATGGATTACTCTTAACTTGACTTTCTCTTTGTACCCAGGGAAAATGAAAAAGAACTTCGGCTCTCAGACTGGTTTAATCCCAAGTAAGAAAGAATATTCTACACAAACACACACTAATGATAACAACAACAACAACTCAATTTAAATGGGGGAGGATTTTTTTCCATCATCAAATTGTACCTATCCTGGGAGCTTTCCAGGCCTTGGCAGTTTTTAGTTTAAAGTCTTTTATATATAAACCTAGTGTCTATTTATCTAGAATCAGGCAGTTGAGGGTCATAATGAGAAAACTGTTATCTAGTTTAATGTTCCTGGTTTTATTAGGAGAAAGAAAAAAAATCTTTTTAGTAACAGCCCAAAAATGCGATTAATGACTCCTCTTGATTTTGGCATTAATACTTGGGGGAAAATCTCATTCTTTTTTTTTTTTTTTCTTTTTTCTTTTTTGAGGTGGGGGAGGGACAGAGGGAGAGGGAAAGAGAGAATCTTTATTTTTTTTTTTAATTTTTTATGTTTATTTATTTTTGAGAGGGAGAGACAGAGCGTGAGCAGGGGAGGGGCAGAGAGGGAGACACAGAATCCGAAGCCGGCTCCAGGCTCTGAGCTGTCAGCACAGAGCCCGACGTGGGGCTCAAACTCACGAACCGCGAGATCGTGACCTGAGCCGAAGCAGACGCTCAGCTGACTGAGCCACCCAGGCGCTCCAGGGAAAGAGAGAATCTTAAGCAAGCTCCACACCCAGTGTAGAATCCAACACAGAGCTTGACACAGGGCTCAATCCCACAACCCTGGAATCATGACCTGAGCCAAAATCAGGAATTGAATGCTCAACCTAACCAACTAAGCTACCCAGGTGCCCCAGAGAATCTTATTCTTTATAATGGCTATCTAGTATTCTATTTTATGGCTACATACCATAATTTATTTAGTCAGTTCCCTATTGGTTTTGAACCATTTGCAGTTTGAAGGCTATCGTAAATAACGTTTTGATGAATATCTTTGTACATATATTTTTGTACACTCTTGTGTGAACTTATCCATATGATAAATTCCTATTGTAGCATCATTAGATTAAGAGATATAGACATTTTAGGAGCACTTGGGTGGCTTAGTTGGGTAAGCATCCAACTGTTGATTTCTGCTCAGGTCGTGATTTCACAGTTTGTGATTCAAGCCCCCTAGTAGGCTCTGCACGGATAGTGTGGAACCTGCTTGGGATTCTCTCTCTCCCTCTTTCTCTGCCCCACTCTCTCCCACCTCCACTCCCCTCTCTATCTCTCAAAATAAATAAATAAGCTTTAAAAAAAAGATTTAAAAATTTAAAAAAATGAGATGCAGACATTTTAAATTTTTACTCAGGTTGCTAAATTGCCTTTTAATAATTATACCATTTATTTTCTAATCTATAGTGGGTGAATGTTAATTTTATTTGTTTTATAAATTTCCATTTTATTTTAGTTGTAGCAAACATTTTTTATTGGCAAAAGTATTAGTTAAAATATCTCAATTCAATTTGCACTTCCATAATTATTGTTCAATTTGATCATCTTTTATATGTGTTATTTATATTTCATCTTCTGTGAATTCCTTTTTCATATTTATATTTTTTAAATAACCTTAAGTGCACACAATTAGATTAATAACAATCTTTGTGGGGTGCCTGGGTGGCTCAGTTGGTTGGGCATCCGACTTCAGCTCAGGTCATGATCTCACAGGTTCATGGGTTTGAGCCCCGCATGAGACTCTGTGCTGACAGCTCAGAGCCTGGAGTCTGTTTCAGATTCTGTGTCTCCCTCTCTCTCTGTCCCTCCCTGGCTTGTGCTCTGTCTCTCTCTGTCTCAAAAATAAACATTTTTTTAATAATGATTTTTTAAAAAAATTTTTAATAAAAAATTTAAATAATAATCTTTGCTACATGACTCACTCTCATCATTAGGTTTTTCAAAATCCAGTCATTATTTATTTGTGTGCTTTCTCACTTATTTCTGTTTTCTTTTAAGTTTATTTGTTTTGAGAAAAACAGAGCAAGCAGGGGAGGGGCAGAGAGAGAGAGGGAGAGAGAGAAAACCAAGCAGGCTCCGCACTGTCAGCACAGAGCCCGCCTCGGGGCTCAAACTCAGGAACCATGAGATCATGACCTGAGCCGAGACCAAGAGTCAGATGCTTAACTGACTGAGCCACCCAGGTGCCTCTCTTGCTTATTTTTAACGAAACAAAACCTCAACATCCAGCTATCCACCTCTGTCTTTCCTAGGACCCCCATTCTGTCTCCTCACCCTCTAGCCTTGAAACAACCTCCATCCCGAATCCTGCTTCATCATCCCCTTGCTTTCTCTTGTTTTAATATAAGTGTATATCTTCCATTTGTATTCTGGAACAAGTATATTTTAAAATTATAGCTGTTTGTAATTTTTTAAAGAAGATCTAATACCACGTGTAATCTCCAGGGACTCATTTTGACCCTTAATATTAGATTGCTAAGATTCATCCAAATTGCATATGACTGTCATTCATTTTGATGGCGGCGTTACAGTTAACTGTAGAAATATACCACAGTTTGCTCATCCCCTGCCTTATCAGTGGGCACTTGGACTGCGTCTAGGTTTTCGTTATTTTGAGCCTTAAGAGGTAACACTCTTGGGGCGCCTGGGTGGCTCAGTCGGTTGGGCGTCCGACTTCGGCTCAGGTCATGATCTCACGTTCTGTGAGTTCAAGCCCTGCATTGGGCTCTGGGCTGACACCTCAGAGCCTGGAGCCTGCTTCAGATTCTGTGTCTCCCTCTCTCTCTGACCCTCCCCCGTTCATGCTCTGTCTCTCTCTGTCTCAAAAATAAAAACAAACATTAAAAAAAAAATTTTTTTTTTTTAAAAAAAGAGGTAACACTCTTGTAAGAGGCCTTTCCAAAGAATGTGTTTACGATAGGAGAAAAAAATACGTAGATAAAATAGCTGCCTGACTCCTTCTCTGACCTCATCTTCAACCATTGTGTCCCTCACCCACTCCTCCAATCATACTGGCTCCTTGTTGTTCCTCAGAAACACCAAGCAAGCTCTCACCTCGGGACTTTGCACCTTCTGTGCTCTCTGCACGGACTGCTTACCCTCCAAGCAGCCAAATGGCTCATTCTCCCACTCCCTTCAAACGCTGTTTTATCAGTGAGGTCTTCTCTAGCTACTCCCTTTCTCCCTTACCCAGATTTATTGTTCTCAGTTGCTCTCCCCAACATCTGACATACTGTATATTTGCTTGCTTATTCATTTACTATCTGCCTTTCCCACAAGAGTGTGCCTAGAAAAAAAAAAAAAAAAAGCCTAGATATAGTAGGGGTTCGATATTTGTAGAATAGATAAATACATGAGATCTTTTGTCTAATTGAAGTGATAGCACCTCCATAACAATGTAAAAGTAGTGGTAGAAGGCATTGCACTTTATTATTAAGCATCATATTGGCTTTTAGTTTAAAATGAAATGACCTCTGCATTATGGAGATATGAGGGAAGAAGCTCATTTTTGGTTCTTATTAAGTACAAAAAACTATAAGCTTAAAGTAAATATGTGGGAATAAATGTCTCAGAATAGCCAAGAAAGTGTCAAAAAATAAGAAAGTTAAAAGGATTTTGCCTAGGGGCACCTGAGTGGCTCAGTTGGCTAAATGTCCGACTCTTGATTTCAGCCAAGGTCACGATCTCATGATCATGAGATCGAGCCCCACACTGGGCTCCACACTGGGGGTGGAGTCTGCTTAAGATTCTCTTTCCCCCTCTGCCCCACCCTGCTCATGCTCTGTCTCTCATGCTCTCTCTCTCTGTCTCAAAAATAAAAATTTTAAAAGAGAGGGTTTTGCCTCAAATAGTCAAACATATTTTGACATCATTGTGATCAAATCAACATGGAATAGATCAAAGGAGTAGTAAATCCAGAATTAGGTCACGGTATGTATCAAAGTTGATATATAACAAAAATGGCATCTTAAAAATCAGTGAGAAAAGGACAGATTAGTTCATAAATTATACTGACACTATTGGTGATCTAAGTGGGGGCAAAATGGGGCATTAATCCTATGGCATAAAGATAAATTCCTGATAGACTACAGATTTAAGTGTAAAAAATAAAGCAATAAAAAAAATCTTGCTAGAAAATCAATAAGACAGGGGCGCCTGAGTGGCTCAGTCGGTTAAGCGTCCGACTTCGGCTCAGGTCATGATCTCGTGGTCCGTGAGTTCGAGCCCCGCGTTGGGCTCTGTGCTGACTGCTCAGAGCCTGGAGCCTGTTTCAGATTCTGTGTCTCCCTCTCTCTCTGACCCTCCCCCGTTCATGCTCTGTCTCTCTCTGTCTCAAAAATACATAAACGTTAAAAAAAGATTACAAAAAAAAAGAAAATCAATAAGACAACATGTAAAGTCTAGGTAAGAAGGAAATCCTCTTAATCCATGCTGAAAACCTACCACCTATTTAAAAAGATGTATTTCACTATATACAAATTTTAAACTTTTATTTGGTTTAAAAACAAATCAACAATTCAATATAAAAACATGAAACTCACATTAGAGGTAGACAACGTGTATAAGAAAAGATACTCAAGTTCACTAGAAATTAGAGAAATGTAAATAATGTAGTAATGAGGTACTGGAATCTTTTTAAAGCCATAATCTAATAGTATAGGGAAAATGCTGGTGGGAAGGTGAAGTATTTCAGCCTTTTAAAAAATAATTGGGTAAAAACTATGAAAGATGAACACATGGAGGTTCCTGGGTGGCTCAGTCAGTTAAGTGTCTGACTCTTGATTTCGGCTCAGGTCATGATCTTGCAGTTTGTGAGTTAGAGCCCCACATCAGGCTCTGCACTGTCACTGTGGAGCCTGCTTGGGATTCTCTCTCTCTCCCTTTCTTTCTGCCCCTCCCCTGCTCACACGTGTGCACGCATGTGCTTGCACTCTCTCTTTAAAAAAAATTTTTTTAAATGAACATACATACACAGCAATCCTATTCCTGGGACTAGCCATTAAAAATAACAGCAACAAGGGGAGCGTGGGTGGCCCAGTTGGTCGAGCATCCAACTTCAGCTCAGGTCATGATCCCACGGTTCGTGGGTTCAAGCCCCACATTGGGCTCTGTGCTGACAGCTCAGAACCTGCAGCCCGCTTCTGATTCTGTGTCTCCCTCTCTGTACCTCCCCTTCCCATGCTCTGTCTCTCTCTCTCTCTCTCTCTCTCTCTCTCAAGAATAAATAAACATTAAAAAAATTTTTTAAAGATAATAGCAACAATACCTAAGGACATAAGATTAAGGTTTGTTGCATCAGTTTTTATAATGACAGAAATTCCAGGAATAAAATGTATACCTAGTCATAAGAAAATGGCTAAACAAACTGTCCACACCTTGGAATATTATGCAGCCATTACAAAGAGTGAATAAGAACTAGTCCAGATAACCTGGAAGGATTTCCACAAGGTCGTGATGAGTAGAAAGACAAGCTGCAGGAAAGTATGCGTTATCTCATCATAATAAACAAGATTAAAAAAAATTCATTTACTTATTTTTGAGAGAGGGAAAGAGAGAATGCGTGCATGAGCGAGGGAGGAGCAGAGAGAGGGAAAGAGAGAACCCCAAGCAGGCTCCATGCTGTTAGCCCAGAGCCTGACTCTGGGCTCGATCTCACCAACCGTGAGATTATGACCCGAGCCAAAATCGCGAATTGGACGCTCAACCTACTGAGCCACCCAGGTGCTCCAAAATAAACAAGATTTTTAAAGCCTGCATCTGTGTGTGTACTTATGTATGTGTGCATATTGTACACATGTTATCTATACAATTGGATATGAATATAGAGGGAAAAAGAAAAGAGCACGGATGAGGCTGCAAATATGGCAGGCCAGCAGCTACGAAGAGGAAAGTGGAAAGCCACATGACGTGGTGCAGGGGTAGATGTGGGAAACATACACCCTGGAAATGCTCTAGTACTCTCATGGTTCTGTCTGCTTATGGTATATTTATCTCTGCTATATCACTTTAGCTTCTTACACTTTTTAGACTCATGCGCAGTTCCTTAAAACTGTATATAGGTCAATATAGCCTTGATTTACAGGAAGAGTCCCCACCCTCTCTCTCCAGATCTATTTTTCGAACAAATTATAACCTCCCATATTACTGTCATGAATCCCATCTCAGCAAATCTTAGGAACACCTTCTGGCATTGAAATCACTTCTAATTCAGTGTAGCACCTATTCCCTTTTTATTACGAATGTGGATATCTTAGCCCATATATATGATTTCCCTCCTTCGTTAGTATACTTCTTTGTAAGTCACACCTATGATAGTCTACAGTACTATGACACTTGAGCATACTATCTGTGTACCTTCCTAAGCAATATACTTATGAGCAGGTCATTTTGTATCCTGTTGAACACCCTCTGCTTGGGCATGGTGAGGTATTTTCTAAGCTCCTCAGATACTGAATCTATCAGGGTATGAGAGAAACAACTCAACTAAGATGAAGTAACTTTAGTGAAGGAATGGTTGGCAGAGATTGGAACAAGGTTAAGAGACCCAACAAAGGACATGGAAGCATCCAGAGGCTTCAACAGTAAGAAGCTCTTATCACCCTTGGCCTAAAGGGACAAAGGAAGGGATGGTGCTCCTGGAGACCAGAGATTTCTGGAACCATGAAAGAGCTGCCCAACAGAAGCTGTAGCTGCATATGGACACAGCCACTGGCAAGATCTCAACAAAGCTGGGAGAGAAAAGAGGAAAAGAGACAACTTGTTTTCCTGCCCTCTGATCTTACGTGGGTACCTCCCATTAGCAGAACCCACTGCAAGCCACAGGGCAGGGAACATTGGGTGATCAGTCTGCTCCCAAGGCAGGCCAGGTAGAGAAGGCTAAGGATGGACAGGGGAATTGTAAATGGAGAATAACTAACACAATCCACCTTTTTGACTTAGATGGAGAAGCTCATGTTCCCCAAACACGAGAAACAAAGTCACATCAGCTAGCGGGTATCATCGAGGTGATGGAAATCTAGCTATATTCCCACTTGAAACCTAGATCGTAACATCTTCCATCTCTAGTATTCTTCATGGAAGGTGGCAAAGGGGAGAAAATAATTAACATAGCAGATCACGACTACAGTCCTACCTCTGTAGCTGTTCAGGAGGCTGGCAATAAAAGGAGGCAGTTAATAATCACCATCCCATGGTTTCTTTATCCTCTGCTAATCCCTTTGATGGTCAGAGTTTCTATTCAATAGGGTTACTCAAACCTCCATCTCTGGAGAGTCTGGTTCCCTCAGTGGTCTGACCTTATTGAGTTGCCCCAATTTCCCACTGACCATTATTACTGGAAATGAGGTAGCTGGGGGAACTCCCTGAGAGTCCTTTGCATTCCATATGAAGCCCTGCTTGCCATCCTTGAATAACCTCATCTTCCTATCTTCTCGGTGATGAAGATCAGTCATGCCAACCAGTACAGTAATGCCATTTTCTGCCTGTTAGCTCAGCAGCATGGGGAACCACAAGTGCTCTGCCATCAGTTTCACAGAACCATGACTTTCTCCCTAGAGCAAAGACTCCTCCCTTGGGAACTGAGAACTCTAAACACACTGGACCCAAAGTCACAACAACAGCAAGCAAACATTCTATAAGTGAATTATTGGATGTAATCGTGAGCAGGGACATTCTCACATCCACCTTGTTTTGTGCACTGTGATTCTAGCTTTGGAAGGTACAGTATCTCACACTGCTCATTGAGTCAAAGCGGGAATGGCGAACTACTACAGAAAAGTACCTCGGCCTTTTCAGGGAGTTATCTCGGAACTAACACTGAAAATGAGATTTCCCTGGCTAGTCCACTTTCTAGCAGGCCAGGTGCCTCAACACAGGGAGGCACACAGACCAGAGAACTTTGTGGAAGTGGCCAACTGCCACACTACTCTCACCATGAAACGGGTAGCTTAGATGGAGGCAAAGTTATGTGTGATACGAAGGCAACTAATAAGATATTCTACAAGTCAACAAAGCTGGCAGATTTGTAGGCATGAACAGCAAATCCCTACCCAGAACATAAAACGTTCCCCTGAGGGAAAAGTGTTGCCCCTTTCTTTATGGGGTCTAATATAATCAACCAGCTGTCATTTGGCTGGCTGGTTCCCATGGGAAATGGTGTCACCCTGTGGGCTCCAATTGGCCCCTGCTGTTGGCAAGCTGGGTGCTCAGCACTGGCTCTAGCTTGGTCTTAGCAATGGGATGTCCGTGTTACTGAGGCCGTGCATAATCCCCATTGGACTCCAAGTAGCTGGGGCCACTTTATACAGAGACACTAAGTCAGTCACAAGGGAGACCGGGCAAGGGGTCTGACTGACACCCAGAGGGCAGATTATCTTATCCCCCTGATTGCTGAGCATGTCCTTTGCAGAGAATGCCCCCTGGGCAGCATTAACCTTCCAGGTAAAGAGTTTCGTACCTGTAAGAGAAACCTAATGACTCTAAAGCTCTTCTACTCCTTCCTCTTCTGTTTTATCAAATAATTTCTAAACACAAGTTTTTAACTGCCTTCTGCTTTCAGAGACTTTTTCTTTAATTCTAATAGCAAATCTTTAATCTTCAGACCCTTTCACATTCTCAAATAGATACTGATTAGCCTCTGTGATGTGCCAAATTTATAAGCATCATCACTGTGATAAGGGTACATCTGTCCAATATTAAAGTGGAATCTGAGACTTTTGAGTCAAATACAAGTGTATGGCCATAAATTCTAAGTATAAGAAGGGTTTAAAAGTAAATATATGAAAAAAAACAAATAAATGTGTAAGTTTGAAAAATCCTTAAAATAGTAAAAGGGGGTACTTTTCAAGAATTTTGTTATTATTATTAATGTAGTATTAAGGGTTGCCAAATTCTACCCTTGTCTGGGTCTAGATTTGTAATTAAAACCTGTCATTACCAAAAGCAAAATGGCTTCACACTTTGTGTTCAATTCCTTCCAAAATGAAGGCCTTAAGTTGCTTTATTTTTATTTTTATTAAAAATTAAAAAAAAAAAACTTTAACGTTTATTTATTTCTGAGAGAGAGAGAGAGCATGAGCAGGGGAGGGGCAGAGGGAGAGCGAGATACAGAATGTGAAGCAGGCTCCAGGCTCTGAGCTGTCAGCACAGAGCCTGATGTGGGTCTCGAACCCACAAACCATGAGATCATGACCTGAGCTGAAGTCGAAAGCTTAACCTACTGAGCCACCCAGGCACCCTGGCCTTAATTTGCTTAAATAGTTTAATGTCTTCCCTCCAACCAAACTGTTTATTATTACTTTTGTTTCTTTATTTTGTTTTTTGGGGGGTTGTTTATTATTCCTAATTCTGCTTCTGCTGTTATTTTGTTATTATTAGAAGCAAATGTAATATCATCTCCCTTTTTGGACTAATCTTATTTTCTTCCAGGTTGCACTGATGGGCCTACAGCATTAGGAAGGATAGAAAGAAGGTACTCTAGGAAAAGAAAAAGGAAGAGAAAGATGAGAAAGGGGTAAAAAGAAAGGAAGACATAAGCAGACAGTAGTGTTTTCTGTTTTAGGCAATAATCAGAGAAATGTTCAGACAATGAGCTGTCGGTTTAAGCTATAGTCAGAGCTCAAGGAAAAAAATCCCTGGGCTCAAAAGGCAAGGTTTTTTTGTGATCTCTACACCCAACATGGGGCTCAAACCTACAACTCCATGCTCTACTGACTGAGCCGGCCATGCGCCCCTCAAAAGGCAGTTTGGTATAATGACCAAAGCACAGATTTGGAAAGCCAACTGGCTGATTATGAATCCTGATTCTGCCATTTATTAGCTGTGTGACACGAAGTAATTTACTCAACCAATCTGCACCCAAGTTTCTTCATATGAAAAATAGAGATAATGATGGAATTTATATTATAGGACATTGCAAGGATTAAATAAATAGTGTAAAGCACTTAATCACCATGCCTGGCACATAGTTAAGTACTTTATAATGATTGGCTGCTATCACTTGGAGAACAACATTTGCTGTCATAATAAGTGGTACTCTCTTAATCGTTTTTCTTGTTTGTTCAACAGAAAACGTCCTGATGTGAAAACGACAACTGATTGGTTTGCGCCGATCATCTGGGAAGGAACTTACAACAGACAAGTCCTGGAAAAGTATTACAAAAGGCTGAACATTACCATAGGCTTGGCTGTATTTGCTACTGGAAAGTAGGTGCTACTAACATTCATCCTTTTTTATTTTGGAAACATATGGATAAGCACCCATGAACTCTCTACATCCAAACAGCCACTCATAATTAACCCTAATCATGATTTCTGGCTGGTCTGCATAATTATTTGTAGTGGTTATTTTCTCCAGCCATGGCTGATTTCTTAACACGACTTGGAATCTTTCTATTAATATCCATTTAGCTCACTTTTCCTTTCTTCTCAATAAATTTTATGGCTTTTCTCTGCCCCCGCTCCCCAAGCTCACTACACCCTCTTTCACTAACCAACACAGTTAAGCTCTAAATGCAATTTCTACCCACCTACCTACTGGTAGTTCTTTAGCAACAACGTTCTCCTGCATGTTTAAGTGACATGTCTTCTCCTGATGAGTTTTAGCAAAGTGAATGTTTAGTCTTCCGTGTTTCACAGGTTCGTGGATCAGTACCTGGAACAGTTCCTCCAGTCTGCTAATAAGCACTTCATGATTGGCTACAATGTTATCTTTTACATCTTGATGGATGACTTCTCCAAACTACCTCCCATAGAGTTAGGGCCCCTTCGAACATTTAAACTATGTACTGTACTCAAACAACATGTGTGGAAAGACTTCAATTACATATACATGAAAAACTTGGATATGTACATCATAGAACATATCCAACATGAAGTCAACTTTCTCTTCAGTATGACTGTAAACCAGATCTTCAAGAATGACTTTGGGGTGGAAACCCTGGGCAAGTCTGTAGCTCAACTCCATGCATGGTGGTATTTTAGACATGCTGAAAATTTCCCCTATGAGAGAAGACCTAAATCAGCAGCTTTCATCCCTTTTGGAGAGGGAGATTTCTATTACCAGAGTGCAGTTTTTGGTGGCACACCCCATGAGGTTTTAGCCTTCATTAAAGAATATCAAAAAGGAGTTACCAGTGACAACAGAAATGGACTCAAGAGCATATATGAACATTATTTAAACAAATATTTGTTTATCAATAAACCCACTAAGTTGTTATCACCAGAATACAATTGGGATCCAAATTTTAGAACTCCCCCACAAATTAAACATGTGAAGATAGCATGGCATTCAAAGAGCATTTGATGGTTGTATCATTAGGTTTATGGATTAATAAGTGAATCACAATAATTCCTCAACTACGAAACATTAAACGTCTCCGTGTTTTTGGAAACTTACAAAAATGTGCAATCTTCCAAAATAAATTGTTTTTCTCCTTGCAGTTTTAAACCATCTAAATCTACCTAAATTGGAGTAAGAATAAATGGATGTTAATTTAATATTAATGCACAGTGGTGTTATTAGCTACATATTATAAATAATGTGGACATACTTTTGGAGGCACAAAATGAAGAAACACACCAGACTCTCCTGGTTCAGAAAATAAAGATGGATGGATGGATAGATAGATACACGTGTACACACACACACACACACACACACGCACGCACACACACAATGTCAAAGGGATATATGTAAAGGGAAAAAATATTCATCAACTCACTCATTAAAAACTCTGTTTTTCAGTGTTGGGAGATACAGTGCTTGTAAGTATTCTCAATTAGCATTTAATCTGTCTAGTATCTGATTGAACTTAGGTGAACTAGAGACATTCTACCAAATACATATCTTACTTTTATGGTTGCAGTGATGTTGGGTGCATGGTTTTTAATGCTACAGGAATTTATTTATTTATTTATTTATTTATTTATTTATTTATTTATATTTGAGAGAGAGAGCGCGCGCAAGTGGGGGAGAGGGGCAGAAGGAAAGAGAGAGAGAATCCCAAGCAGGCTCCATGCTCAGCAGAGTCTGATGAGGTGCTTGATCCCACGACCCTGGGATCATGACCTGAGCCGAAATCAGGAGTTAGACACTCAACTAACTGGGCCACCCGGGAGCCCCAGGGACTCTTTTGTAAACAGCTATCAACTTAACTCCATGGTAAATATATTCTTTTAGGTGCAGTCGGGGATAGAAAAAATGCTAAGATATATAGAGAGAGACTATACATTTTATAAAATTTACCTCAAGCAGCCTACGGTCCAGCAGGGGAGATAAAACTATAAATATCTCTTTTGGAAATTTAGAAGTGCTAAAATGTAAGGAAGACATGGCCAAACTGCTGTAGTGGTTCAAGAAAGGAAGCAACTACCTCAGAAGAACCTTTACTATGCAGTCACATCAACATGTTTCCACAAATGAATGAAGCATTATAGCATAGTTATAATAACTGGAGGTTCTAAAGTCACAACAAGTTATTATTTTGATCCTTTTTTGTTGGCTAAAAACTAAGGTTTAGTAAGTGTTCCATAAAAGATAAAGATTATTGGCTATTAAAACACTAAAATTGGGGCACCTGGGTGGATCAGTGGTTAAGTGTCCAACTTCCACTCAGGTCATGATCTTGCGGTTCCTAAGTTCGAGCCCCACATCAGGTTCTGTGCTGACAGCTCAGAGCCTGGAGCCTGTTTCAGATTCTGGGTCTCCCTCTCTCTGTCACTTCCCCACTCATGCTGTCTTTCTCTCTCTCAAAATAAATAAACATTAAAAAACATTTTAAAGAACACTAAAATTATAAAGGAATATTTTTAAAGTAATTTTTAAATGTTTATTTTTGAGAGTGAGAAAGTGCACGTGCATGAGTAGGGAGGGGCAGAGAGAGAGAGAGAGAGACAGATGATCTAATAGCACAGAGGCCGATGTGGGGTTCCAAACTCACAAACCATGAGGTCGTGACCTGAGCTGCAGTTGGACACTTAACCGACTGAGCCATCCAGGTGCCCCTGTAAGTAATATTGGTAACAACTATGGCAGGCAGATGTTACGATGGTCCCCAATAACCCACCTACCCTGGTGTTCCTGTCCACCCCCTACCACCCTTACCTTCAGTATGAGCTGAATATAGTGACTTGCTTCTAACCAACAGAATATGACAAAGGTAATGGACTGTCACTTTCATGATTAGGTTACATAAGATTGTCACCTCTGTCTTACTAGCTGACTCTATTTATTACTGCCTTTGACTAAGCAAGTTGAAATGTTGGAGAATCCTCACAACAAGGAACTGAGGGCCGTCCTCAGACAATAGCCAGAAAGGAAGTGAGGCAATAGCCAGAACAGTCAGTCCAACAACCCCCAAGGAACTACATGCTGCCAACAACCACGTACATGAGCTTGAAAGATCTTTCCCTAGTTGAGTCTTCAGATGAGACCTTATCTCCGGCCAACACCTTGATTGCAGCCTTGTGAGAGAGCCACAAGTAGAAGCTCCAGCTAAGTCATGCCCAGATTCCTGGACCACAGACATTGAGAGATAATGAACATGTGCTGTTTTAAGTTTGTTACGTTGTTTTAATTTGTTATGGATAAATAGCTAACTCATACAGATTTTGAAAGTGGGGTGGTGACATAAAAAATACCTACAATTGGAGTGGTTTTGGAATTGGGCAGTGGGTGGAAGCCGGAAGGATTTTTTAGAGCATGACAGAGAAAGCCTGAATTGCTTTGAACAGATGGTTGATAGAAATCTGGACTTGGAGGACACTGCCAGGGGCAGCTCAAAAGGAAGTGAGGAACATATTTCTGGAAACTGGAGGAAGGGGGATCTTTGTGACAACACTGCCTACACCAGTTACATGGAAAACAGAATGTGTACCCATGAGCTTGGTGATATAAAGAGATTTCTAAGCTTTCATCTTGCTGTTTGTAGTAAAATGTGAGAGGAGAGGGGGATTGAGGAAAGAACTATAAAATAAAATGGGCTTCTTTCTTTGAGACTTTTGGTCCTAGACAAGAGACATAGACCCACTTTTCCCTGTTATTCACCTCCAAATACAACTAAAAACTCCTGGAAATAATTACAGACAACCATAAGAGGATCTGAGAGGTAGAGGGAAGATAGCAGATTGGCTAGGGACCTTCGGACTTGAGAAGCAATGCCCCATTCCCTGAGATTTCTTTCCTCTCCCATGTACCTCAGAGTGGGCACTGGAAAGGCACACAGCTCAGAACCACCAAAAGCATAGACAGAAAAAAGCTGTAGGAAAAGCCAGCTTTTTTCTGGCTGAAGGCCCAGGAAAGAGGCAGCTCATCAGAGACTTAGTGGCGAACCCCATCTCCACGCCATATCTGGCCGGCCTACTCTATCTACACCAGCGGCACCCGCAAAGAGCAGGCAGAGAATTCCTCCCAGAAGCACCGAGAGGCCCAGTGTCTCCCGGCCCTCCACAGAGCAGTAGAGGGAGACCCATTCCGGCATCTCCTGGCCTCCACCCAGTGAAAGATGACCCCCACCACTACCACCAGAGGCAGAAGGAGGCCCAGGTGCATGCTTCTCTCCCTCAGGGGCACTGACAGAGATAGAATAAGAAGCTTATCAGCACCAGATGACCTAGAGAGAAGGTCCTGGAAAACAACACCCTGTCCCACATGCCCAGCATCCTCCACCCACCACCTGGAGGCACTGGGGAGCCCAGGAAAGCACCTTCCACTCCCTCAGACAATACAGCAGCGATGAGGCAGGCATTGGGTGGCTCGGAGAGCAGGCTCAGGGAAGCACCCACAGCCCCTTAGCCTAGTATCTCCCACACTCCCCTTAGCAGGACCTGCCTGGGGAAGTACCCTCCACCCTACAGACGGCACCTGCACGATCAAGCAGGAGCCCTGATGGTGCCAGGTGAATGAAATGGGCCAGAGCTGGGGCGCCCGGGGGGCTCAGTCATTTAAGCGTCTGACTTTTGGTTTCAGCTCAGGTCATGATCTCACGATTTCATGAGTTTGAGCCCTGCATCAGGTTCTATGCTGGCAGTGTGGAGCCTGCTTGGGATTCTCTCTCTCCCTCCCTCTCCCTCTCCCTCTCTGCTCCTGCTCCACTCATACTGTCTCTGTCTCTTTCAAAATAAGTAAATAAACTTAAAAAGGGTGTGTGGGGGGGGGCAGAACAGCACTATATAGGCTCTGAATTCTATGTTATCATTGGAACCACAGCCCAGAAAAGAAAGCCAGGGACTGTGCACTAAACATAAACAGGGTGACTGCCTGCTGAAATAAAAGACTTAAAGAGGATCCAGGATTTCAAAACTTAATATTCAAAATTTCCAGGATACAAAAAAAAAAACAAATTCATACCAAGGACAGGAAAGCCACAACCCAAACGAGAAAAGGTAATCAACTGATGCCAATATAGAGGTAAATCAGATGCTGGAATTATCGGACAAGGATTTTAGAGCAGCCATCATAAAAAATGCTTCAACGGGTGCCTGGCTGGTTCAGTTGGTGGAGCACACGACTCGAGATCTCAGGGTTGGGAGTATGAGCCCTACGTTAGGCACGGAGATCACTTTAACAAAAAAAGCTTCAACAAGCAATTCCAAATTATCTCAAAAGAAATTAAAAAAAAATAGAAAACTTCAGCAAAAATGTTTATTAAATGAATAATATTTAGCAAAAACTATCCGTGGGAGAACACATACCGTGTACTATCATTTATATATCACTTTACAGAATGCAAAGTAACAGTACATACTGCTTAGGGATATATACATATAGGCAAAAATATAAAAACATGATTTGCAAAGACAATCACCAAATTGGTGATTTGGTGATAGAAAGGAAATGCAATCAGAAAGGGACACACAGTATATTTCATCGGTATGTGAAACGTTTTATTTCCTAAGCTTGGTTATCAGTACTAGGGTGTTCATTATAACAGTCTTTACATTTTTATGTGTGAAATATAATTTAAAAAATGACTTTATTGAAAAACTCTGAGTGACCTCTGTCTCCTGTAGTTCAAAAATTTTCACTCAATACGTTAAACAAAGCTTTAGAGCTTCATGTTAATCTTTGCTGTAGCCTTTAAAGCTTTTAAGTTATGAAATCTATTGTCCCTACCAAAGACTATACAAAATGAATATATTTCAAAAAAGAACGAATACATATATATGTATAAATACATACATATGTATACATATGTATATACATATATTTATACATATATATGTAAAGTCACTATCTATGATAAAATCTAAAACACAACCAGTACCTTAGAAGAAAGATTGTCAACGTTCTATTTCTTTTTTTTTTAACGTTCTATTTCTTAACTGAGGTAGCAATTTCTATTTAAAAAGAGTAATAAAAGTGACACTCACAAAGTTAGACAAGAAAAAAAAAGAGAAAACACAAATATCCAGTGTCATAAATAAGAAGAGAGACATTATTACCAATACAGATATTTCAAATATAATAAAAGGATACCATGAAACAAACATTTCTAATAAATTTGAATATATGGAAGAAATGTAAATTGTTAAAGAAAAATATAAAATTACAAAGGACACAAGAAGAAACAGAAAAATAAAATATCTTAAAGAAATTGAGTAGAGAAGGGAAACGAGTTGTTCCTCAAAAATAACTGGGCCCTGGGAGGAACGTGAAAGGGATTAAGAGTACACTTATATGTACATTGAGTCGTGTACAGAATTGTTGAATCACCATATTGCACACTTGAAACCTATATAACACAGTATGTTCATGATACTGGAATTAAAATTTTAAAAAATATGTAACATTAGAAAAATGGGCCCTTACCTCATACCATTAACAAAAATTAACTCAAAATGGATCAAAAATCTAAATGTAAGAGCTAGGGGCACCTGGGTAGCTCAGTCGGTTAAGCATCTGACTCTTGGTTTCGGCTTAGGTCATGATTTCATGATTCGTGGGTTTGAGCCCCACATCAGGATTTGTGCTGACAGTGTGGAGCCTGCTTGGGATTTTCTCTCTCCCTCTCTCTCTGCCCCTCCCCTGCTTGTGCTCGCTCTCTCAAAATAAATAAATAAACTAAAAAAAAAAAAATAAATAAATGTAAGAACTAAAACTACACAATTCTTAGAAGAAAACATAGGGACAAATTATGGCCTTGGATTTGGCAATGGTTTTCTATGTACGACATGAAAAACACAAGCAAAAGAAAAAATAAATTGAACTTCACCAAAGTACAAAACTTGTACATCAAAGGACATGATCAAGAAAGTGAAAGGACAACCACAGAATGGGAAAAAAATATTTGCAGATCATTTATCTGTGAAGTCTAGTATCTAGACTTACCTGTATAAAGAATTCTTATGGTTTGGGGCACCTGGGTGGCTTAGTCAGTTGGGCGACCAACTTCAGCTCAGGTCATGATCTCAAGGTTTGTGAGTTCAAGTCCCACATCAGGCTCTGTGCTGACAGCTCAGAGCTTGAAACCTGCTTAGGATTCTCTGTCTCACTTGCTCTCTCTACCCCTCCCCCACTCATGTTCTATCTCTCTCTCTTTCTCTCTCAAAAATAAACAAACATTAAAAAAAAATTTTTTAAACAATTCTTACAGCTCAAAAAAAAAAAAAAAAAGGACAAACAACCCAATTTAAAAATGGAATGGGTATTTTTCTAAAACTGTATATACAAGTGGCCAACAAGCACATGAAAACATGCTTAATATCATTTGTCATTGAAGAAATGAAATTCCAAACACTGAAATATAAGTTCACACCCACTAGGATGGCTGTAATTTTAAAAGATGGAATAGAATGATTGTCAAAAAGAGTGTGGAGAAGTCAGGACCCTTGTACATTGCTCTGAGAATGTAAAATTGTGCAGCTGCTATGGAAAACATTGTAGCAATTCCTCAAAAAGTTACATATAGAATTACCATATGGCCCAGAAATTCCACTCCTGGGTATATATCCAAAAGAACTGAAAACAGGTGTTCACACAAAAACTTGTACATGAATGTTCATAGCAGCGCTATTCAGAATAGCCAAAAAGTGAAAACAACCCAAATGTCCATCAGTGGATGAACAATAAACGGAATGTGGTTTATGCACACGCGCGCGCGCCCACACACACACACACACACACACACACACACAGAATATTTTTCAGCCATTACCAGAATGAAGGACGGATACCTGCTCTAGAGTGGATGAACTTGAAAATGTTATGGTAAGTGAAAGAAGCCAGTTACAAAAGACTGCCTATCATACGATTCCATTTACATGAGATGTCCAGAATAGGCACACATATAAGACAGAAGATAGGTCAGTGGTAGCTTAGGGCTGGGGTTTTACAGAGGCCGAAGGGCTGACAGCTAAATGGTACATGGCCTCCCTTTGTGGTGATGAAAATGTTCTAGAGGTGTCTGTAGTGATGGTTCCACATATTTGTAACTATACCAAAAAGCCATTGAGTTGTATGCTTGAAATGGGTAAACTCTCTGATTTGTGAACTGTATCTTAATAAAGTTAAGACAAATTAATTAATATTAAAAATAACTCCAAGCTCTGATGTGTGCTCCAGCAAATTCAAAGAAGAAATAATGCCATAATTACACAAACTCTGGAATGGCAAAAAGAGATTGATCAAGTTGCTTTAGGAAGCTGGCAAACTCTGATACCAAAACCTGACAGTGCTATCGGACTTCCTTGAGTTGACAGAGACAACGAAAGTTACAGGCCAATCTCCTTCACAGACATAAATGCAAAAAGTGTTAAAGAAAATTCTAGGAACCCAAATTGAGAAATATATTAAAAGATAATCCATCATGACCAAGGTAGATTTATCTCAGGAATATAAGGTCAGTTTAGCACTAGGAAATCAAACAGTGAGATCTACCACATTAAAAAATAAAAGCAGGGGGAAAAAAATCATAGCATTTCTACATAGATGTAAATTTTTAAAAAGCTTTTGATAAAAGTCAACACTCATTCATGACTTTATTTAAAACTTTCCAAAAAAAAATTGGAATTTCCTTAATCCAATCAAGAATATCTATTAAAAACCAAAGTAAACTTACCATTTGCTCAATGTTGAATGTTGGAAGCTTTTCCTCTGAAAAGAGCAATTAAAGGTTTCCTGATATCACTACTTTTGTGCTGTGTTGTGCTAGAGATTCCAGCCAGTACATGAAGGTCAAGGAAAACAAATAAAAGGTATAATTATCTACAGATGCTATATTATGTACATAGAAACCTCCCTCCAAAAGATGAGCCAGTAGAATTAATAAGAGCATTTAGTAAAATTTCTAGATGAAGAATTACTATACCACCATCAACTGCATTTCCAAATACCAACGATAAATTGTTAAAAGATGTCTTTTTTACAAGAGCATAAAAAATCAAGTATTTAGAAATAAACCTATCAAAAGATATCCAACACTTCTGTATCTATTGAAAGACACTAAATAGACTAAAATAAATGGTGAACTGGAAGACTTGATAGGGCTAAAAATGTCAATTCACTCAAAAACCATTTGCCAATTCAAATCAATACTAATTAAAATTCCCAACAGGTTTAGTTTGTTGCTTTTGGTTTTGAGGTGGTGGTGTTGTTATTGTTGTTGTTTTTAGAATTTGACAAGCCCACTTAAAACTTTATGGAAACTTTAAGGACCAAGAATATCCAGAACACTTAAAAAAAAAAAAAGCTGTTGGGGCACCTGGGTGGCTCAGTCAGTTGAGCGTCCAGCTTCAGCTCAGGTCATGATCCCGCAGTCTGTGAGTTCGAGCCCCACGTCGGGCTCTGTGCTGACAGCTCAGAGCCTGGAGGCTGCTTCAGATTCTGTGTTTCCCTCTCTGTCTGCCCCTTCCCCGCTCACGCTCTGTCTCTCTCTGCCTCAGAAATAAATAAACATTTAAAAAAATTAAAAAAAAAATAAGCTGAGAGGTCCTGCTGTATCAAATATTAAGACTGATTATAAAGTAAAAAAAATAATAATAAAGACATCCTAATATTGTTAAAGAAATTGACAAATCAGTGGAACACAACTAAGATATGCAATGACTCACACATAAATGAACACTTCATACACGACAGGCATGGTTATTTGAAAAAAAAAAAAAAGATGACCTTTTCAGTAAATGGTGCTGGGAAAACAGAATATTCCTCTGGAAAAAAAGGAAACTGTGCTCTTTCTCTCCAAACACAGAAACCAATTCCAGGTGAATTAAAAACCAATTCTAGGACTACAAGTGTCCCCTTCCTTCCTTTTCCTTATTTTCCTGAATAAGTCCTAGAGTCTTGAGGTAGGGCAAAGCAACACAGGCATCAACAACCTCACACCCACTCCACTCCTTCAGTGTCAGCCCTCTGGCTCAAGCTGTAATCTCTCACCTGGATTATTAAAATAGCATCTTACTGCCCTCCCTGCTTCTGCCCCTGCCTCCTTCCAATCTGTTCTTAACACAGCAGCCAGGGGGATCCTATTAAATGGTACATGAGACCATGTCCCTGCTCGAAACTCTGTTATGATTTCCAATCTCAAAATAAATGTGATAGTACTTACTGTGATCCTTAAAGGCTCTTATCTCCTAATACTCTCCCCCTCTATCTCTGTGTGTTCCTTCTCTCTGTTCCTTGAACTCGCCAGGCATGTTTCCACCTCAGGGCTTTTGCACTGACTATTTCCTCTGCCTGAAATGCTATCTCACTATCTGTTTTTTACTCAGAGGCCTCCCTGACCACCTGATTTAAAATTATAGACCTATGCCCACAAAACTTTTAACTTAATTCTTCCTTTATTTATTTTTTTCTCCTTCATGTTTATAGCTATACAGCATATGATACAATTTTACCTATTCATTGTCTTTATTCTCACAAGAATGAAGCTTCCATAAATCCAGGGCTTTTGTCACAGCTTTAATTTCAATCCCTCGAAAAGTAATTTGCATATAGAGAGTATTCAATCCGTATTTGTTAAATGAAAAAACAAACAAATGAGTGATGACTTTGGAAACTGTCCTCAGATTCTTAGTTCATCTGCTTTCTTTTCATTAGTTAGAACTAGGACAAAAGAAATACATTAAAACTAACACTAGATGGCGAAATATTACAAGGAAAGTAACTCTAATCAACGCATCCTTTCCAGAAAAGCCACTGTTTCCTCTGGCCTCCCCACTTCCCAGGCTGTTGATGTTGTTTGCTGTAATAATTCAAATTTCACTGATGTATGCCCCACCTGCATAAATGTTATTCTGCATTTCAGTTCTTCCATATGTGCTAGTACAGAACATGTCAATACGTTACCCAGTTCCTCCCCGCCATCCCTTCCAATCCCCAACCTATCTTCAATTGAAGTCACCACTCACTAAAGCCCTCAGGTTTCCAGAGCTGTAGGGTGGTCTGTGGAGAGAAAGAATCTGTCTCCTCTAGGTTACACTCAGCTAGATTTCACAGATTTTACTCCCACCTCCTCTCTCCCCCTAGAGCCCACATTGGACCCATGGGGTCTATGGGTTAGGGATGGTTTGAATGACAGCTACCAGGGGATTACTAAGAATCACTGTTTCCCTGAACTACTAATGGCCTCTTACCCGGCCAAGTTTAAGGCTTCTTGACTGCTCACTCCCTAAGGACTGGTTATCCCACAAGGTGACGAGACTCAGTGTTCCTGCCAAGAAGCTGCTGTCACTAATCTGCCCTGCCAGTTCATACCAGGCCAGGGTGACCGACTTGTCCAGGTTGCCAGGGACTTTCCCAGTTTTAGCATAGGAAGTCTCCAGTTCCAGGAAATCCCTCCATCTGGGGTAAACTAGGACAGTTGGTAACTTTACAGATGACAGATCTGTCTGCTCTCCCTTCAAACTCAGATCAGAACTGTCACATGAGTGCAAAATTTTTAGCACACATGTAGATTTTTATTCTCTCTTCCTGTTTCGCACAGGGTCATCACCTAGTCTGTCTATTCTGTCTCCTTTGTGTCACCTATATTCATTTTCCCCTCAACGTGCTCACTGTAAAAGTTAGTGGAAAACTACAGTGATCAAGAAGAGACAGGACCACTGAAGATTCAGAGCCTTCAGAAATGAAGCTTTGGTTCACATCACCCAGTATAGGCGCTGTCTCAGAGCAAAGGGAAGATGAAATGAATTAGGGCTTGAGGAAGGAAGTTATAAACATTAACTACAGGCTCATGACCAGAGAGAGAAAAGGACTAATATCTGGACATTCTTTTCTTCTTTGCTTAATGTGTGTGTACGTATGTGTATGTTTATGTATTTTGGTATATATTAACTAGTTTTTTTTCCCTTCTCCTTTCCCATTGTAATTTTAAGAATTAATGGCAGTGGTTAGCTTTACAATTTCATTTTTAGGTTACAGAATATTCAAGAGGGATTCCCACTGAACTTGAGTAATTCACATCATCCAGAGATTAATGTAATGACATTTTGGACCCTTCCTTTTTGGAGAAAAGGTGAGAGGGCCTATTTCTACAAAGGATAGTTGGATCTTGCCAAAGAAATGGCTGGAATTTGTTATTGCTGCCTCAGAAGTTGAAATATATGTAGGAAGTTGTAAATGGCTATGGAGTAGGCAACATCATGAGCTGTCCCAGTCATTAAACCATTCCCTCTCAGTCCAAACCTACTTTTACATTCTGCTTTGCAATGCCAGGGGTGGGATTATGAGAACTCTGTGTCTATGTTGTCAGTCGACTGGCTGTTCAATTCTGCAAGGCAGGAGGCGGGAAAAGGAAAGCACTCCTTTCCTGACAAGTGGTTAGTGATGATAACACTCAACTTTTGGGGAGGCACTTCTAGAACCAGCCTCAGCATGCCTAATCAAAGACATCAGTGACAGTTAGGCCATGGCCCCTGCCCAGCAGCCTGAGGGCCTCTCCTTGGGGCTTCCTGTTGTCTCCCCAAGCCTAGAGCACAGCTTCATCCTGGAGTTCCTCTCTCTGGGTTAAGCTCAGTATCTCCTTCTTTGCCTTTTCAGTTCTCCAAAACTGCTTAACAAATTTCCTATATTAAATTCTGTTGAAATGCCAAGGTGTGTTTTCTGTTGTCCTGAACGTATCCTGACCAATACAGTCACCCTGCTAAGTAAAGAACCCTAACCACCTGCAGTGCTAGCTAAAAACAAAGGAAATATGAAATAAGTGGTAGAAAAGGGAAATGATAAATATTGACTATGACCTATGACCAGCTAGGACTTTTTACAGCAACAAAGACTATACCATTAAGGCATGTTTTTGTCACGTATATATTAAACAATGATTTGTATGTTTTTCCCCTCCCCTTTACAGTTTTGTATGGAGTATGGGTGGAACTTAATTTACAATTTTGTTCATAGGTCACCAGGCCACAAAAACTCACCTCTGGACTCTCTGGAGAGGAATGAGGATCACCAGTAGATCCTGAACTTGAGAAGGATACGAGGACTAATGGGATTCTGAGCCTCTCTTCTTCTTCAGGAAGAAGGAGAGAGTGTCTTTGTATGACAGGCAGTAGGAGGAAAGTATTAAACAGGAGTAGAAGAGTGAACTTAAATGCTAAGTAGTAAAAAGGGTGGGCTATATAGATGCTGAGTCCATTTGCTCTCAAATTCATGTCTGTCCTTCTGGTGCTCTGCAACGTATGACGGGGGTGCTGACTTCTCTCAAATGTGGTGCCCAGGCTCACTATCAGCTGGTTTCTGAAGGACTAGAGGAAAAGGGCAAGAAGGGCTAAGCCAGTCTCCCTTCCTCCCTTTCTCTCCTTTTAAGTTTATTTATTTTGAGACGGCAAGGCTGAGAGAGAGAGACAGAGACAGAGACAGAGAATTCCAAGCAGGCTCCACACTGTCAGTAGAGAGCCCAATGCGGGGCTCGAACCCACGAACTGCCAGATCATGACCTGAGCCAAGATCAAGAGTTGGATGCTCAACTGACTGGGCCAGCCAGGCGCCCCTCTCCCTCTCTCTTCTATCTCAGGCACTTCTCTGGCAGGGACTGTAACTCCTTAGGGGCCCCAGTACTCACTAGACAGGTCTTTGAGGTCCTAACCTCCAACAGATGAGCCCCAGCTCCGGGATTCAGTAACACAGCTTTCTCACTTTTGTCTCTCCGGGATACAAGCAGTGGTTCTTCCACTGTTACTAACCTTTGAGTTGCTTCATTTTCTCAGTTAGGTGCTCAGTTCTATAGGGTAGCCATTTCCTTGTATTATATTTTCTCTGTTGTAAATACTAAAACATGGTTGCTATTTTCCTGGTTGTCCCTGACTATTAAAACAGATGACCGCTAATCCCACTCCCATACATTATGATGCTATACATTGTCACGTATAATCCCATCCATTATAATGCTATCAGTATTCTGAAACTTTCCCCCTTCTGGGAATTTATATAAAAATATATCTACACACTTACAAAATGAGGTTTGTAAGAGGTGCTTCACTGCAGGATTGTTTGCGAAGCCAAAATTGAGAAACAAACACATCACTTTCTGTAAGGGAACTGGTTCAATAAATACTGGGACGTCTACAGAGCTGTGAAAAAGAACAAGGAAAGCCCCTATGAACGAACACAAATTACTCAGTGAAGAGAGCACGGAACAGAAGTCGTGTGTTATCTTTTGTGTAAGAAGAGAAAGAGTAAGAATATAAGTTTGTACTCGCATAGAGAAACACACACACAGAAGTAATACAAGTGGTTACCTACAGTGGGTAGGGGTGAAGGAGAACAAGGTAGACAGAGGTAGGAGGGAGGATTCTTAGTATACACTCTGTGTTGTTTGGCTTTTGAGCCATAGAGTCACATTACCCATAGAAAAAGTAACAGAAACTATAAAAATGCACAAAAAAAGAAACAAGTGCAACCTAGTCGCTAAATGACAAACAAAACCAATATCAAAATACTTTGTTTAAAGTTGTAGGAAAGTAAAAGATGAACAAAGACTACATACTGTATGATTTCGACTCGATGACATTCCGAAAAAGGCAAAACTATGGAGACAATAAAAAGATCAGTGGTTGTCAAGGGATTGGAGGAGGGATAAACAGGCAGAGCACAGAGGATTTTTAGGGCAGTGAAAATACTTTCTACGATATTATAATGATAGACATATGTCATTACACATTTGTCCAAACCCATGAAATGTACAACACCAAAAGTGAACCCTGAGGCAAACTACGGACTTTGGGTGATTATGGTATGTCAGTATGGGTGCATCCTTGGTAATTAATTGATTAATTGATTGATTAATTAATTAAAATAAAAATGTACCATTCTAGTGATTGGGGGAGGCTATGCATGTGTGGGGGTAGGGAATATGTGGGAAATCTCTGTACCTTCCTCTCAATTGTGCTGTAAACCTAACACTGTTCTAGAAACATAAAGATGAAAGACCAGGGAGAGGAAAAGAAAGACAGCAAAGGACTCCAGTCCTCATTTCTGCTACTGTTAAAGAAGCCATTGTGGGTATTTTAACTCCCTTCCTCTACCCATTCAAGTTTTGGTTGCCCTTGGCTAGCATAAGCCAGTTAAGGTTCTTTGCCAAGTTGAATAACTCAAACTTAGATTCCTGAGGTATCCAAGTCTGTCTTGTTTTTTGTTAGATTTAATAACTGGGCATGTTAAAAGAAGCATTCCATACTCTGCATAAGCCTGGCTTTACAGCAGTAACCCTAATTTACCTTTGATAATCAGGGCCAATCATGCCAACCAACATTAGAAGCCTTACTTCTCTAGCTGTGAACTGAGTTTCTTTCTTCTTCTTCTTCTTTTTTTAATGTTTATTTATTTTTGAGAGAGACAGAGAGACAGAATGCGAACAGAGGAGGGGCAGAGAGACAGGGAGACACGGAATCTGATGCGGGGCTCAAACCCACAAACCGTGAGATCATGACCTGAGCAGAAGTTGGACCCTTAACCAACTGAGCCACCCAGGTGCCTCGAACTGAGTTTCGTGACGGATCACAGTGTTTCATGAAATGCAACAATGATACCAAAAAAAGCATTCAGTGATTTCATGGATTATATTAATGGTAGAATTATAACAAATAGAAATGGCAAATCCAAACAGATTAAATGTCAATTTTGATGATTAAAAAATGTTTCCCCCAAGGCTTCCAGATAAAGATGGAAGATTGAACATACTAATTCAATTTCACTTCCTCTGAAAGCTCACTAAAACTACCGTAAAGGGATTTTTTTTAAAGCCCATAAAACCGTAAATACAAAGAGGAGAGGAGACAATAGCAACAAAATTTTGGAAGCCGGGATGCAGACAAGTGACTTGGGATATAGTGCAGAAAGCCAAGAACTGAACTGAAATGCATCACAGAATCTTCCAAAGCTTTGCTCAGGAACAGAGTGGACTTTTGGAAGTGGGAGGTAAAAAGGGATATTAGATAAGGGTTGATAGAATGCAGTTTTAAAATACACCCCCCCCCCCGCCCCGACCTCGAGTGTGAACTGGACTTAGTGACTCTCTTCTAAAGAACAGTGCATGGAAAGAGAAACAGTAAGTAGAGGAACCTGAGATACTACCCTAGCCAAACGCTTAAGGTTAACATCACTAATCCTAAGTCATATTGATGCCATGTACCCCTAATATGATGCAGTGAAAAGGGCAGTTTGTCTGTGTGGTAGTCTTCCCCAAATCCGTATTCCCGATGTAGCCACAACAAACCCAACCAGCAGGCAAACCCAAACTGAGGGACAGCCCACAAAATACCTGACCAGCACTCTTTGAAACTGTTATGGTCAGGAAAGATCAAACAATGGCCACAGAATGGAGACGAATGGAACACGATGACTGAATGCAATCTGATATCCTGAAACAGAAAAAGGGCATCATGGAAAAACGGGTGAAATCCAAATAAAGTCTGTGGTTTAGTTAACACTATTATCCTCACGTTAATTTCTGTTTTGGTAAGTGCAGCTTGATCATAAGAGACGTTAACATGAGAAGCCCTGGGAACAATATACAGGAACTCCATACTGTCTTTGCAACTTTTTTGTAAATCTAAAATTATTTCCAAATAAAAAGATTTTAAAATACAAAAATCAGGAAATGAGATAGAGCTCACATTCCCTTCCTGCTCTGGTAACTACTCCCGCAGAAGACTAGAACTGGTGAATGGAGAAGGACAGAACAGCTGTGGGAAGAAGTATCCTACTAGAAAACAGGAGTATGACCTAAGTATGTGCATACTTTTTAAATATTTTTTTTAATTTTTAATTTTATTTATTTATTTTAAAGATTAAAAAAATTTTTTTTAATGTTTATTTCTGAGACAGAGACAGAGCATGAGTGGGGGAGGGGCAGAGAGAGAGAGAGAGAGAGAGAGAGAATGAGAGAGAGAGAGACACAGAATCTGAAGCAGGCTCCAGGTTCCGAGCTGTCAGCACAGACCCTGACGCAGGGCTCGAACTCACAAACCATGAGATCATGACCTGAGCCGAAGTCGGTCACTCAACCGACTGAGCCACCCAGGTGCCCCTAAGTATGTGCATACTTAATGCTAAGACCCAATATGCCTTAGAACCAGGCATCGGAGCCCTACAGGGTGGAGGCCCTACATATCAAAGAGAGAGGGAGAGAGAGAGGGAGCAAACACTGATGAAGGAATACATGGGTACCGTTATCACTCAACACCCAGCACTCAGTGCTGGCACAGTGCAATCTATAACCTTAGATATTTCATTTTGTGACACTAACTCCATTTAGGCTCAGGGAGATGCTTCTCCACTTCTCTTGCTCTTATCTTCCTTTCTGCTCAAAATAAAAGATGACTGTCCCTGAATGCAATGTAGGTGTGTGGGCTGTGCTTCTGCTGTCAGAGACACACTTTGCTACAGAGAGAGTTTGCACAGCAGAAGCACTTTGGTAAAAGAAAATACGAATTATCTAGTATGACAAATCCTTCCTCTCTGAGAGCATGAATGAAATAGATACTTGAATATTAAAGTCTCAGAGGGTGGAATATCCTTTTTTTTTTAAATCTCATTTTGGATTCCATTTGGAGAATTCTAATAGAATTCTAATAGCGTTCTAATAGAATGCTAATTAGCATACTATTCAACACTGTTACACAGCTGAGAAACATTTTGTAATTTTAAATAATACTACATAATTCATATTATTCTTAAATCTGTGCATATGTCTAGAAGTAATATGTGGGAAGCAAGTATTCATACTTTATACTGATGGATACTAATTCTAGAATTGTAATTAGTTTTACTTTTTTTTTCATTTTAGTGATCTATATACCCCACGTCGGGCTCAAAGTCATGACCCTGAGATGAACAGTTGCATGCTCTTCTGACTGAGCCAGCCAGGCGCCCCAAGAATTAGTTTTACTTTTATAAAATGTTTAATATGATTTAACTAAAATGTCAAAATATTAAATTGAAAATTCCAGCTTTAAAAAACATTGTATTTAAAATTTATATATTTGTTGATTATAATCAGAATCTTATCTTTTAGTTTTAATAGATTATCTTGAATGTTTTAAAAGAAAAATTAGTAAGGTCTACCATAACTCAAGAAAGGTCTAATATAGCATTATTGTCAATAAATAAAATTTTATGTGAAGTTTCAGGGTAACATTTTGCAGAAATTAAGAAAATCAAAATTTATAGAAAAGAACATAATGATTTATTCGTTTGGCAAGCCTTTACTACTTATCCAAACATCACTAACACAGACATGTGCAATAAAAATTAAAATTCAGTTGTCTAATAATTCACAGGCATCATTATCTCAAAAACCACAGCTTGAGATAATTTTGTTTTGTTGTAAAGGTATATATGTCAAGTCTAGAGAAGAAAAGAGATTTTATTTAGTAGTTTGATTTACAGCTTTTGAACATTTAGACATGTGGTCTGTAGGTCTCCATTAGTATTTACCCTGGGACACATAAAATTATACTGAAAGGCAATTTAAATCAGTAACTGGCACAAAGAAACACAAGAAAAAAATTTAAATGAGCAATTTTTAACCTCAGGAAAAGCACAAAATAAGAACTATGATCATAATATATTATGATGCTTGACTCTGCATAATATTTGCATAGGTGTCGTGTAAATACTGAATACTGACTCAATCAGAAGTTATGTTGAAAGGATACAGAAGGGAAGCAGAGAGGATGGCAGGATGAGATGACCCTCAGCTATCATAAAGGAAGTCATTACACAAGATCTAAAATTACTGCTCTCCACTCCCCACGCTGGAAGAGATCCACCGTAACATATTTGCCAACAGAGAACTGGCGAGGTGCCTGGAGGTGTAATGCTAAGTCCAGAAGTCCGAACTGGTCGCTGTTGCTGGCCACCTGAGCCCTCAGCCATTGCCTGGACCAGGGCAGCCTTGGAGACAGAAAGTCCAAGTTGTTGAAGCCCATGCAGAGTCTCTAGCACCAACACCATGGCCACTGTGTTGACAAGTCCCTTCAGCAAGCACCGGGCTGGCTGGAGACAAGAGAACCTGCATTTACAGAGTGAGCCATCTTGAACGTCTTAGTATCAAGAACCTCTTCTGCAGTGGAGAATTTCTGCTTGAGCATTTCATGAAAGTGAGAGGCACTAGAGGGAGGCATCTAGGGAGGCTTTGCTTTTTATCTATTTTCTTATTCATATCTTATGGATTCTTATTTTTAAAATTCTCTTTATTTTGTTTTAATTTTTAGCAATATAAAATAGTCACACATAGCTCCTACAATCAAAAATAACCTTTCATAAACTCACTATGGTAAGATTCCCCTGAGATTTGATCCTCGCATTTACCTTGCTATGTGATGACCATGCCCTCTACTTGTTCCTCTGTGTCATAGGACTCTGCCACCCCTACTGAGATTATGTGGCCCTATCCATCAGCATTCTCAGCCTAGAAAGGGCAGCCAGTCAAGTGCTTTTTAAAGATTCTGATACTTCCTTCACTAATCCATTCCTTGTGGCAAAATTAAACTGAGAGTCTTCTCGAATACATTAGGGCACCTCTGAGGGGTCCAGGGACAGATTGCACGACAGATCTAAACCCACACTGCTATCCCCTAAAATTTTTTATCCCTTCTTTTGGCCCAAATTATTCCCAGCTTTTCAGTGTTGTGGGGATTAACCAGCTCAGTACACTGTTAGAACTATAGCTGGCTACCCAGGCAACCACAGTGACAAGTGTGATCTTATTGATTAATTTGGCTTCATCTAAAAATTCCATTTCCATTTTCTTGGTCAAGAACCCTCAAATCCATCCCTGCAAATATTCTCCATATTTTCATGGCATAAGTGAGCATCCTCCTATAATTTTTGTGGATGTAACACTCAACTATGGATGTGCCACAATTGAGAACTGTTTTAGATAAACCTAGGAGTTTGGGGGTTCTCTAAGCCTTGGTTTCTGTCATATATCACTATTCCACTTGTCAAGACCCCTCTCTTCCCCAAGCGGGTTTAACCCAACATTCATATAAAATACTTGGCAAAGTATGTGAATTCATGTACTAACATAATTTACTAAACCATGGAATCAATCTCTGAATTTGGTTTTCAGATACCTCTGAAAACCCTATGACCGTACGAGATTTTTTTCAACACTATCTCATAAAGTTCTGACAGTCATTCCACTAAGGCAATATTTTTGCCAGCTGAGTACGTCACCTGCTTGCTTTATATCATCCCATGTCATTAAAGTTCATGGTTCAATCACTCCTCTCCCCTTTTAAATTGCTCTATGGCAAAAGTCATCTGGTTCCCCAGAACTTCCTCCTCAGTGAGGACACAGTCCAATACCACACAAGATAACTTGATTAGCTATTTTGTCATTTCACAGTATGAAATGCCACTTTACCATCATGAAATATGAAAGGAAGTCTCTGCCTCTTGCCTGATCTCTATGTAATTACTATTTCCCTGAAGACGTGTTACCTGCAGTCCACTGTCTGGAACCATTAGACAGTAAGCTCCATGGAGGAACCATGTCTGTTTTCACTGTATCCCCAGGACTTAGGCTAGTCTTGACACATAGTAGGCATCTAGTTAATATTTACTGAGCAAATTAGTAAAGCCAAATTTCAATGCCTCTAAGACACTTCATTATAGTGCTTATTACATGTTTTTCTTCATCTGTTTTTCCTTGACTGAGTCATTCAGGACAGAAACCTATCTTGATCTCAGGTTTGTAGGTTCAAGCCCCACGCTGAATGTAGAGATTACTTTTAAAAAAGACAGAAACCCAGTAACAAAGGCACTTAGTAAACTTGTAACCAAGGTATAGGAAAGAACTCAAACAACTCCTACAGTAAAACCAACATCCCCACTACCATCATCAAGGGTGAAATAACTGAGAGCTTGAAAACACACAGGCTTATATGCATAGGAATGTAAGGCTGTGGAAAAGCTGGAACAGCTTAGGTTGCTAACACATGTAGAACCCGTCTTCCAGGAGATAAACAAACTGCGTTCACCCCTCCCCTCCCCAAAAACGCCTTTTTTGGAAACTGCTTATATAACTTTATACATCATTATAATAAAAGAAATATCTTCAAATTTAAACTAATTAGGTGTGAGTGGGTATTTTTCATAAAAATAATAATTATATCTGAAAATGTTAGGAGGTTGGCTATTAATAATCCATAGACTTGTCAGGGCAAATCAATTCAATGAAATTTCAATTCAATGAATTTTTCGAATATCAGAGACTCTCCGGGAGAGGAATGTAGGTAATTCTGGTGCAAAGAGAGCTTTGGAGGCAGAAAACATGCTTGGCTGGATTGGGGCAAGTGATGATTACGGTAAGTTAGCACCACTGCACTATGAAGTAGAGGAAAAGCGGGGAAGAGCAGGGACAGGATGTCAAGGACAAAATGGCCCACTTTGCAAACTGCCTAGGGTTGCTTCAAAACTTAGAATAAAACATCCTTTTCTCTTGTTTCCACACCTCACCCCCTGCTCTCCAGTTAGTGCTATGGTTCATCTGTTTCTAAATTAAGGTTTACAGGAAGGACTCAGAGAGAAGGCGTCTTTCAAACAGGAACTCTGCTGAATACAACTACCACACTGCTCCCTTTCCTTGTGGTCACAAAACTGTGCACACCCAATGCTCTGACTGATACTGCTGAGGCAACAACGAACTTTCTGCCACTTTGGAAGGTCTAGAATGCTCAGAAAAATCTTGTGATGATTTCAACACTTGAATAAATTACCTTTTAATAGAGCTAGGAATGGTTCAGTGAGTGCCTATGGAACATGAAATGGATTAGCCTCACTCAAGGGGGAAGAAAATCACTGACACGACCGAACACTTTTATTACTTATTGTATTGCCACTCTATAAAAATATGGTAGCTTTTACAATTAAAAAAGGTAAAAGTTCAACTACACTGCATTATAATCACTTTGTTGAATTCTAAGAATAATTTAAATTCATTGCTTTTTGAGGAAATTTGTGTAAAATTACCCCTTAATTTTATGACATGCAAATTACAATGCAGATTGTTTGCCATGATTCAGTGCATGGCTTGCCTTTTTATTTTCCTTGTGGTGTATGCACATTTGGTTAATAAATAGTAAAAACAGAACTAAACACAGAAATAATTCTCAACTGCTTCTCTTCCGGTAGAAAAAGTCTCCTTTTCTCCATCAAGAAACCAATGTTTAGAGGAAATGTGCAGTAACAAAAATAGTTACTTTGTTCTTATATTTAAAAAAAAAAAAAGCTAAAAGGGAAAGGGAAAAAAAGCAATCATTATTTCCTTAATTGCTCTATATGGTTTGGCTAACTTGTAGTAACCACAACTCCTACGTTCAGTACAGATTAAAATTAAACTTCGCATTTAGACCATTTTAACTTTTCAGGGGATGTAAATTCTATCAGGAACAAAATGTGGATTTATCTTTACTTGAATCTGAGGGTCTACCATAAAAAACCACAAGGCAGTGAGTAGAAGACTTGAAGAAATGGAGAGATGCATCCTATTTGTGATCACAGAACTGACTCCTCAACCATTGTAGCTCCCCTGGCTCCCTCATTGAGTCAACTAGTATCTTCGAATTTCTTTCAACCTGAGCCACTTGCCATCACCGTATATCACTTTCCAACTCCCGACGTCACATTCTCCTTTGAGTTTCCTTTGCCTGAAAAGGATCCTTTCTTCAGTGTGATCTCTTCTTGGTAAGACGCAGCGCTTCTTCTCCGATCACACCAGCCCGACCCGTCTCTGCCACAGATTCTGCCTCTTCACGCGCGTTAAGAGCTCCAGTCTCTGCTTCATGGATGCTCTACAGAAAAATCCTCTTGGTTACCCTCTGGTTGGCACTATTTTGCTCCTCTGCTGGTGACCTTCCCTGCCGTTGCTAATGAACAAAACAGTGGCGTGCTGCCAAGCACACTGACGGCACTACAGCCACTGGGACTCACCAACTGGGACCGGTGCTCACGGAACCACCGCCGTCTGTGCCGTGGGTCCTGTCCTTTGACACTTCCAAAGCCTTGCCACCAATGCTGCTGACTTCTGTTTTCAGTGATACAGCCACTATCATTTCTACACCATTTTTCGCTGCAGCTCACCATGGTTTACCATTCTGAGTCTGACAGTTGGGCGTAGAACTATATGCATACGCTTCTGCTATACTCAAATCATCTGTCTACTACAGTGCTGGCTGAGTGTTCTTAAATCAAATATAGGCTCCTGAAAAATCTTCCTTATTTTAAAGAAGCAAGCATTTACTCTGCCTTTTTAGGAAAAACTTAATTCATCTCCAGTTGATAAAGGAAAGCTCTTCTTTATTGAAGAATGCTAGATAATAAACATACACGGAATAATAAAATCAGAAAATCACTGTTTGGCAAACCCTGCCCCTCAATAAAATAATTGATTCAGGCAACAATTACCAGTGGATATCAAAAAATTAGCAAATAAAACAAATATAGCAAAATGCTAGTGCTGGTTGAATTAAGTAGTGGGTTAATGCATTCAACCTTCCATATGATTGAACTTTTTTCAATAAAAAGTTGGGGCAGGAGTAAAGTCTCCCTTGATTTATTATGAGGTAGGTCTTTTTCAATGAGGATTGGTATTCCCTTACGTACACGAAACGCTGGAGTCATCTAGGCTTGCCCAAGATACATGGACTTCTGCGGTGAACACAGTTAAGCCTGAGCTGAGAACCTTGCGGGATTGACTTATAATTTTTGTCCTGATGCCTTCTTCTTTCCACTCCTTTCAACTCTGTCTCAGAGCTGTTTTCACCTCCCATCTGTTTTAAGAGTAACCCCTGAAAATGAATATGAGTTTACAACTGCATAGTCACAACAGGGAGCAAACCAGAACCATCTGGGAAGGTTTCTCAAAAGACACGCATCCAGAGTTTGACTCTTCGATATTTCAATTCACTAGTCCTTGGGTGGGGCCTCTCTAAGAGAGGCATTTTTTGGAAACTATATTTAGGCTTTTACCGAAGAATTTACACACAGAAGAAGAGATGGGGGCAGGTTTAGAAATGGAAAAGATCAGTATCAAATCAGGAAGCTAAAAAGTTCAAATTATTGGTATAGTAGTCATTAATGCTGCTCACTGATGTCTAGTTCTCCTCTTCCCTGAACCCGGAAAACTATACTTTCCCCTGTCCATTTAAAGTTAGTTCCGGCCATGATACTGGCTTGGCCAATGAAACAGAAGCAGCAGTGGCATGTGTCACTTCCAAGCAGATGTCTCCAAGAGACAGGGCACAAATCGCTACATAACCTTTTCCCTGGCTTGGTGATGGTGGAGACACGTCAAGACGGAGCCTCCGTCTGCCAAGATCCTTAGGGGACTATGACGAAAAGCCCCTGTCATCTCAGGTAGGACATGAAATGGGAATAAGAAATAATTTTTACGATAAATCATTAAAATATGAAAGTTGTTCAGGGCACCTGGCTGGCTCAGTTGGTAGAGCATGTGACTAATGATCTTAGGGTCATGAGTTGAAGCCCCATGTTGGGCATAGAATTTATGTAAAAATGAATGAAGGAATAAATAAATAAAATGTGAAGATATTTTTTTAAATATATGAAATTTGTTTATTAATGCAACATAATCTACTCCATCCTGACTTATAAACTGGCAAATCTTTTTTTTTTTTTTTTCACAGAATCTAAGCAACTGAAAGAGAATGAGTTCCATCTCTAAACATTTACAGAAATGGTGTTAAATTGAGGGAAGTGAGGGAGCTTTAGGGTCAGAGAGACCTAAGTTTAAACCTGTGGTGTCACTTTTTTGTTCTAATAATAAAATCAATGCATGCCTGTGTTAACATACAATTCCCTTAATAACTGCTAACACTTTTGAAGTACTTACTATATACCAGACACTGAGCTGAGACTACCACATGGATTATTTTATTTCCATTCTACAGATGAGAAACATGAAATTTAAAGAAGTTAAGTAAGTTGCCCAAGATCACAGAGCTAGGAAATGGTAGAGTAAGAAATCTAATGCAGGCAATAGAGCCACAAAGCCTGTGCTCTTAACCACTACTCATACTGCTCCCCCATGTGACTTTGACCAAGTTACTTGACTTCTTTGAATCTCAGTTTCCTCCATTTAGAATGGGTTGAGAGCTACTAGGCAGTTTTCATAAGGATTAAAGGAGATAATTGGGTAAAGCAATTAACATGATTCCTGGCATATAGCAGGTATTTAAAATATGATAGCTATTATTTTTTAGTAGCAAATATGCCACTCCTTGGCCTCTTCTATAAACGAACACTAGTCAACATGGAAAAAAAAATATTTGTCATGACCTACGTGAATTCAGTACTGAACAAAGATAGGTAACACAGATACAATAATCAACTTCTACATTACTATCCTTGCATTACTTAACGGCCAATATTGAAATGACCATTGCTGACTTCTTAAAATAGGTTTTTAAAAATAAAGATACAGTGTACTAACAAATACCACCCATAAAATTCCCAATGATTTAATAATTGCATTCAGCAGCTTCAAGGCCATTATGTCTGAGGGTCCAAGGAAAAAAAAGACTTCACAGGTAGTGAAAAATATTTTATGCTCAGCTAGTCACAAATGATATACTGGGATTGATATATTTCAATAACCTTATGTTCATATATTAGCTGATAAAACTACAACAAGATAATACCATATTTAATGTGAAACTATTTGCTCTGGGTCTTTTATTTATTTATGTAACTTCCCCTTTTCTTTTGCTTCCTTATGCAATAACATAGGCGTGCAAGTATAGATTTTCTATGTAGACAATAATGTCTTCTGCAAACAGAGTTTTATTTTCTCTCTTCCCAATCTGGATACTTTTACTTCCTCTGCTTGTCTTATTCCATTATCTGGGACTGCCAGTACGATGCTGAAAAGGAGTGGTGAGGAAGTCATCCTTGCCTTGTTCCTGATCTTAGCAGGAATGCTTCAAGTTTCCCACCATTAAGCATGCCGTTCACTGTAAGTTTTTGTACATGTTCTTTACTAAGTTGAGGAAGTTCTCTTCAATTCCTAGTTTACTAAGACTTTTTATGAGGAATGAGTATTGGGTTTTGTCAAATAATCTTTCCGCATCTATTGATATAACCATGTGATTTTTCTTAAGTCTGTTGACATGATGGATCACATTAACTGACTTCCAAATGTTGAACCATTTTACATGAAACAGTATATAATTTTTTTATACCTTCTGGGGGTTGATTTGCTAATATTTTGTGGAAGACCTTTACACTTGAAGACTTTATGTTCATGAGAGATATTGTTCTGTAGTTTTTTTTAATAATGTCTTTGTCTGATTTTGGTGTTAGAATAATACTAGCCTCATAGAATAAGTTAGAAAGTATTCCCTTTGCTTCTATCTTCTGGAAGAGATTGTAGAGAATTGGTGTAATTTGTTTCTTAAATGTTTGGGAGAATTCCCCAGTGAACCCATCTGGGCCTGTGCTTTCCGTTTTAGATTATTCATTATCGATTCCATTTCTTTAATAATTATAGGCCTATTCAGATGGTCTATTACATGACCTTTGGTAGGAAGGGTTCATTCCACCCCGCTTGTTAAGATCTTCCAGAGGCTTCATGTTTGTCTTCTAAGTTTGGCATGTACCATTTAGTCCATGGTCATCTCTCATTGCTCAACTTCCTGTGTACCTTACTACTTGCATTTTCCCCCAAAATATCAAGCTCTGTCATATATCCATGCATGTACAGGGCTTTTCTGCATTCTTGAAGTATCCTTTTCTAACTTGTATTTATCCCACTAAACTCGGCTTTCCACAGAAGCCTTGCCTGATGTTTCCAGGCAATTTACCTGCCCTATTCATCATATACAAATGAAAAACAAAATTATTCTTTAAAATTATGAGAACAGATCCAATCAATATGGCAGAGAAGTAGGGGGACCCAAAGATCCCTTGTCCCTCAAACACAGCAGTGTTGAGACCAGAGGACTTGGAATTCCAAGTGTCTGGGATGCAGAGTGACACAGATGTCTCCAGGGGTTCACGGGGACAACTTAGCAGACCATAGGTGTGTGGCTGCACTAGGAAAGATAAAATGGGCAGCATAGGAATGGAGGAGAGGGAGCCCCTTCTGTGGAGAGACAAAAGGAAGAGAAAGAGAGGCTGTGGAAGTGTAGGGTTGTATTTGGACAAGAAAAAAACCACAGACGGGGGAACAGATAAAAACAGAGAAAGATCCAATTTCTAACTGCGGGGCTTTCTCCGGACTGGCAGGCTGCCCTGTTCCTGTGCTTGGAGAGGGAGAGGGCCAGCCTCGGGCTCGGTACCTAGCTCAGAGGTGCAGTCCACAGTCAGAGAAAGCAATCCCCTCCCGTGAGTGCTATGGGAAGATGGCAAAGAGCTGCTCCAAGGACAAAAGACCCTGCTTGCGTGCCAGCCAGAGACCCTTTGTCAGCTGGCTGAGTGGAGTGGCTCTACCCCAGAACTGCAGCATGGGATCAGGATCCTTTAAGACATCGGGGTTTGAATCCCAGCTGAGCGCCTGGGAGGTGTGGTGGAGTGGAAAAAAACGGTCCGCTAGCACCCAGCAGCACAGTGAAGATGGCCTGAACAGAGTGGGTTGGGTCCCTGGTCTGGGGAGGAGAGACTGGGGTGTTGTCATTTTTCTCCCCATCACCAACAAGGTGGGGCTTCAAGGAAGGGACAAGGGGCTACCATGGAGGCGGGACCCATCCACACCAAACCACACTCCTCGTGCCTGGTAACTGTGTATCTGAGGGAGCAAGACTGACACTGACTGAGCCAGACAGCCCCTCCTTCAGACCAGTGCAGCCAGCGGTTTTGCATTTTCTGATGTAATTAATTCTTGGTCAATTCGTAGTGTGTGTGTGTGTGTGTGTGTGTGTATTTTTTTCTTCTTTTTCTTCCTCTTATTTCTTCCCTTCTATAGTCTGGTTGTTCTGGCTGTTGGTTTGTTTAAGCAGACATATTTAATCTATTCTTTTTATACCTCTTTTGTATTCTTTTTATACCTCTTCTGTATCTCCTTCTTCTTTATTTTCTTCTCTCTCTGGATTAAGCCATATAGTTTCTCTGCCTTTCAATTTTCTTTTCTTTTCCTTTTCCCCACCCCTGTCATTTCTCTCTTTGTATGAGATAAGGCTTCTTCTACCACCACCACCCTCTTTTTTTAATTTTTTTTCCAAAGTTACTTCAATGAACAAATCAAAGCACACCTGGTGCAGGGTCCAAAACATCAATATGAGTAGGGATAGAGCAACCAGAGTCACAACAACAGAGAGCATGTAACACACTCCAAAAACACTTCCTGGAGGGCCAGGCTCTGGGCTCTGTATGACCCCTTTTTAATATAGTAGTGCTAGGGGCGCCTGGGTGGCTCAGTCGGTTAAGCGTCCGACTTCGGCTCAGGTCATGATCTCATGGTCCGTGAGTTCGAGCCCCGCATCGGGCTCTGTGCTGACAGCTCAGAGCCTGGAGCCTGTTTCAGATTCTGTGTCTCCCTCTCTCTCTGCCCCTCCCCTGTTCATGCTCTGTCTCTCTCTGTCTCAAAAATAAATAAACGTTAAAAAAAAAATTTTAATATAGTAGTGCTCACAGGTGCAAGACACAATTATTAAAACACATAAGGGACAGATTACTAGCCAAAATGACAAAATGGAAGAATTCTCCTCAAAAGAAATTACACAAAGAAATGACAGCTAAAGAAATGCTGAAAACAGATATATCTGATCATATATATCTTGATCAAGATCAAACAGATAATATCTGATCAAGTCTTATGACTTACAATAGTCATAAGATTAATCGCTGAGCTTGAAAAAAGCATAGATGACAGCAGAGAATCTATTGCTGCAGAGATCAAGGAACTAAAAAATAGTCACAATGAATTAAGAAATGTTGTAAATGAGGTGCAAAATAAACTAGATGCAGTGACCACAAGGATGGAAGAGGCAGAGGAAAGAATAAGTGAAATAGAAGATAAAATTATGGAAAATGATGAAGCCAAGAAAGAGAGAGATAAAAAAATACTAGACCATGAGGGGAGAATTAGAGAACTAAGTGACTCAATGAAATGGAATAATATCTGTATGATAGGAGTTCCAGAAGAAGAAGAGAGAAAGGGGCAGAAAGTTTACTTGAACAAAGTATAGTTGAGAACTTCCCTAATCTGGGGAAGGAAGCACACATCCAAATCCAGGAGGGACAGAGAACTCCCTTCAGACGTAACAGGAATAGGTCTTCTCCATGGCATATCATAGTGAAACTGGCAAAATACAAAGATACAGAGAGAATTCTGAAAGGAGCTAGAGACAAGTGGACCTTAACCTACAAGGGTAGACACATAAGGGTAGTAGCAGACCTGTCCACTGAAACTTGGCAGGCCAGAAAGGAGTGGCAGGAAATATTCAATGTGATGAATAGGAAAAATATGCAGCCAAGAATCCTTTATCCAGCAAGCCTATCTTTCAGAATAGAAGACAAACAAAAACTGAAGGAGCTAAAACAGCCCTGCAAGAGATCCTAAGAGGCACTCTGTGAGTGGAATGTTGCAAAACTACAAAAAACCAGAGACATCACCACAAATATGAAGGCTACAGATAACACAATGACACTAAATCCATATCTTTCAATAATAATGCTGAACGGAAATGGACTAAATACTCCAATCAAAAGACACAGGGTATCAGAATGGATAAAAAAAACAAGATCCATCTATATGCTGTCTACAAGAGACCCATTTTAGACCTGAGGACACCTTCAGAGTGAAAGTGAGGGGATGGAGAACTATCTATCATGCTACTGGATATCAAAAGAAAGCTGGAGTAGCCATACTTGTATCAGACAAACTAGACTGTAAACTAAAGGCTCTAACAAGAGATGAAGAAGGGCATTATATAATAATCACAGGGTCTATCCATCAGGAAGAACTAAGTTATAAATGTTTATGCCCCAATTTGGAAGCACCCAAATATATAAATCAATTAATCACAAACATAAACAATCTTATTGATAAGAATATGGTAATTGCAGGTGACTTTAAAACTCCACTTACAACAATGGACAGATTATCTACACAGAAAATCTATAAAGAAGCAATGGCCCTGAATGACACATTGGCCCAGGTGGACTGGACAGGTATATTCAGAACTTTTCATCCAAAAGCAGCAGGATAAACATTCTTCTTAAGTGCAAATGGAACATTCTCCAAGGCAGATCACATACTGGGTCACAAAACAGCCTTCAATAAATACAAAAGAGATCATACCAAGCATATTTTCAGATCACAATGCTATGAAACTTGAAATCAACCACAAGAAAAAGTTTGGAAAACCTCCAAATGCATGGAGGTTAAAGAATATCCTACTAAAGAATGAATGGGTCAACCAGGCAATTAAAGAAGAAATTAAAAAATATATAGAAGCAAATGAAAATGAAAACATGACAGTCCAAACCCTTGGAATGCAGCAAAGGCAGTCCTAAGAGGAAAATACATTGCAATCCAGGCCTATCTCAAGAAATGTTTATTTATTTTTGAGAGAGACATAGAGAGAGCACTCACAGGGGAGGGGCAGAGAGTGAGGGAGACAGAAGACCCAAGCAGGCTCTGGGGCTCGAACTCACAAACTGTGAGGTCATGACCTGAGCTGAAGTCAGATGCGCAACTGACTGAGCCACCCAGGTGCCCCCTTGGCCTATCTCAAGAAACAAGAATAGTCCCAGATACGAAATCTAACAGCACACCTAAAGAAACTAGAAGCAGAACAGCAAAGAAACCCCAAGGGCAGCAGAAGAGAAATGATAAAGATTAGAGCAGAAATAAACAATATAGAATCCCCACCCCCCCCCCCCAAAAAACCCAGTAGAACAGATCAATGAACCTAAGGCCTGGGTTTTTGAAAAAATAAACAAAATTGATAAACTTCTAGCCAGACTTCTCAAAAAGAAAACAGAGAGGACCCAAACAGATAAAATCATGAATGAAAGAGAATATATCACAACCAACACCACAGAAATACAAGCAATTATCAGAGAATACTATGAAAAATTATATGCCAACAAACTAGACAATCTGGAAGAAATGGACATCTTCCTAGACACACACACACACATTACCAACACTCAAATGGGAAGAAATGGAAAATCTGAACAGACCCATAACCAGCAAAGAAACTGAAACAGTTATCAAAAATCTCCCAACAAATAAGAGTCCTGGTCCAGATGGCTTCCCAGGGGAATTCTACCAGATGTTTAAAGCAGAGTTAACACCTATCTTTCTCAAGCTTCTCCAAAAAATAGAAACGGGAGGAAAACTTCTGGACTCATTCTATGAAGCCAGCGTTACCTTGATTCCCAAACCAGACAGAGACCCCACAAAAAAAGGCAAATTACACGCCAATATCCCTGATGATCCCTGTTCATCCATCCTGATGAACATGGATGCAAAAATTCTCAACAAGATACTAGCAAATCAAATTCAACAGTATATTAAAACAATTATTCACCATGATCAAGTGGGATTCATTCCTGGGCTGCAAAGCTGGTTCAATATTCACAAATCAATGTGATACATCATATTAACAGAAGAAAGGATAAGAACCATATGATCCTGTCAATAGATGCAGAAAAAGAAGTTGACAAAATACAGCATCCTTTCTTAATAAAAACCCTCAAGACAGTTGGGATAGAAGGAACATACCTTAATATCATAAAAGCCATATATGAAAAGTCCACAGCTAATATCATCCTCAATGGGGAAAAACTGAGAGCTTTCCCCCTGAGATCAGGAACATGACAGTGATGTCCACTCTCACCACTGTTGTTTAACATAGCGTTGGAAGTCCTAGCCTCAGCAATCAGACAACAAAATGAAATAAAAGGCATCCAAATTGGCAAAGAAGAAGTCAAACTTTCACTTTTCACAGATGGCATGATACTCTACATGGAAAACCCAAAAGACTCCACCAAAAAGAGGCTAGAACTGATACATGAATTCAGCAAAGTCGCAGGATACAAAATCAATTTACAGAAATCGGTTGCATTTCTATACACCAATAATGAAGCAACAGAAAGAGAAATCAAGAAATCAGTCCCATTCACAATTGCACCAAGAACCATAAAATACCTAGGAATAAACCTAACCAAAGATGTAAAAGATCTGTATGCTGAAAACTATAGAAAACTTATAAAAGAAACTGAAGAAGACACAAAGAAACAGAAAAACATTCCATGCTCATGGATTGGAAGAACAAATATTGTTAAAATATTGACATTTTAACAATACTACCCAAAGCAATCTACACATTCAATACAATAACAATCACAACTGCACCGGCATTCTTCTCAAAGCTAGAACAAACAATCCTAAAATTTGTATGAAACCACGAAAGACCCTGAATAGCCAAAGTAATGTTGAAAAAGAAAACCAAAGTGAGAGAAATCACAATCCTGGACTTTAGCCTCTACTACAAAGCTGTAATCATCAAGACAGCATGGTACTGGCATAAAACCAGAGACATAGACCAATGGAATAGAATAGAAAACCCAGAAGTGGACTCACAAATGAATGGCCAACTGATCTTTGATAAAGCAGGAAAGAGCATCCAATGGAAAAAAGTTTCTTTAGCAAATGGTGCTGGGAGAACTGGACAGCAACATGCAGGAGAATGAAACTGGACCACTTTCTTACAGCATACACAAAAATAAACTCAAAATGGGTGGAAGACCTAAGTGTGAGACAGGAGACCATCAAAACCCTAGCGGAGAAAACAGGCAACAACCTCTTTGACCTCAGCCGCAGCAATTTCTTGCTCGACACGTCTCTGAAGGCAAGGGAAATAAAAGCAAAAATGAACTACTGGGACCTCATCAAGATAAAAAGCTTCTGCACAGTGAAGGAAACAATCAGCAAAACTAAAACGCAACTGACAGAATGGGAAAAGATATTTGCAAATGACATATCGGATAAAGTGTTAGAATCCATAATCTATAAAGAACCAAACCCAACACCCAAAAAACAAATAATCCAGTGAAGAAATGGGCAAAAGACATGAATAGACACTTTTTCAAAAAGACATCCAGATGGCCAACAGACACATGAAAAAGATGCTCAACGTCACTCATCATCAGGGAAATACAAATCAAAACCACACTGAGATACCACCTCACACTGATCAGAGTGGCCAAAAATGACAACTCATGAAACAACAGACGCTGGTGCGGATGTGGAGAAATGGGAACCCTCTTGCACTGTTGGTGGGAATGCAAACTGGTGCAGTCGCTCTGGAAAACAGTGTAGGCGTTCCTCAAAAAATGAAAAATAGAACTGCCCTATGACCCAGCAATAGCACTACTAGGAATTTATCCAAAGGACACAGGAGTGCTGATTCATAGGGGCACTCGTACCTCAATGTTTATAGCAGCGCTTTCAACAATAGCCAAATTATGGAAAGGGCCCAAAGGTCCATCAACTGATGAATGGATAAAGAAAATGTGGTTTATGTATACAATGGAATACTACCTGACAATGAGAAAGAATAAAATCCTGCCACTTACAACAATGTGGATAGAACTGGAGGGTATTAAGTCAGTCAGAGAAAGACAGATATAATGTTTTCACTCATATGTGGAACTTGAGAAACTTAAGAGAAGACCATGGGGGAAGGGAAGGGGAAAAAAACAGTTTCAGAGAGGGAGGCAAACCATGAGACTCTTAAATACAGAGAACAAACTGAAGGTTGATGGGGGGGAGGGGGAAATGGGTGATGGACATTGAAGAAGGCACTAGTTGGGATGAGCACTGTGTGTCGTATGTAAGCGATGAATCACAGGAATCTACCCCCACTTGACAGTACACTCTACGTTCGCCAACTTGACAATAAATCATTTTAAAAATAATAATAATAAATAAAATTATAAGAAAAAAGCCAAACTTTTAAACAGTTATTTTAAATTTTCAATGTAATTCAAGATATACAATGAAATAAACTATAAAATACTGACCTGGTCGTGGGTTTTATCCTTTATAACTTCAATATCTAAGACAGACAGATGCATTTGACACAGGAAATCAACAATGATACAAACACTGAAAAAAAAGTATCATTTCAAGATATAAGTATATATTAAAATTGAAGGCAAACTGGAGTACTCATTTATGTATACTTAGATATATCGCCTCCTCAGAAGCGTATGTATAAGGAACATTTTAGTCTTTTTGTTTCTTTTTATTATTCTGAACGGTTAAGAGTTTAAACTCTGGAGTTATATATAGACTTGGGGCAGACACCAGCTACAATCTGTGAGACCTTGGGCAAGTGAGTAAACCCTCTGTTTCCTCACAGGATAATAATAATTAGTAACTAGTGGGGATGGTAAATGATGGTAATGGTATTCCTTGAATTACCAAAAATAATGTCATTATATAGGCCTCTCTTTTCCCTCATATACAGTGTTTGAAAAAAAAATTTTTTACCATGAATCCTAGTAACCTCCAAACAATAACCTGTCAAACCCCTTCTTCAACATAGTCCCTCTTTATTCTATTTATATCTTTGCCAAAATAGTAGACTACGGGCTAGATGGAACAACATTTCAAGTAGAGACATCCTTCTGAACGAAGAACTTTCCTTATAATATTTACTAAAAATATATCATGTCCAGAAAAATAATTGCTCATAATTACAGGTCACCTGGACACATTTTGCAGGGAAACATAAACGGTTTTGAATATCTCAGAGATGTGGATATGAGAAAGACAAAAATTTGGATCACCATAGTCATATGGGATATTATGGGCTATCCCCCTAAAATTCATATGTTGAAATCCTAACCCCCAGAACCTCAGAATGTGACTGTATTTGAAGACAAGGTCTTGAAAGAGGTACTTAAGGCAAAATGAGATCATTAGGGTGGGCCCTAATCCAGATGACTGGCATCCTTGTAAGAAGAGTAAATGTGGTCATAGACACATACAGAGAAGAGACAGTGTGAAGACACAGGAGGAGACGGCCACCTAAAAGTCAAGGAGAGAGACCTGGAACAGATTCTTCCCTCAGGCTCCTTAGAAGAAACCAACTCTGCTCACTCTTGATCTTGGACTTCTCACCTCTAGACCTGTAAGAAAAATAAACTTCTGTTATTTAAGCCATCCAGCCTGTGGTACCTTGTTGTGTAAGCCCTAGCAAACTAACAAAATTAGAAAGGAATACTAGAATGTAAGCTCCAGGAGGATAGGATTTTTCATCTTTTTTTGTTCATTAATGTATCCCAAGTACCTAGAGCGATGCCTGGCACATAATAGGTGCTCAACAAATATTTGCTAAAGGAGCTTCTTAATAAATAAAGCAGAGTAATAAAAGCCTTCCTATAGATGCTCTATTAAATACCATCAATGTTTCAGTAATGCTTTTTATACTCCTAAGACCTGAGAACCTGGACTCTCGCTGCTCTTACCAGCTCTGTGGTTTAATTGGTCTGCTGCCACAGCCCAAATGTATAAAATCCTCCGGTGAAATTCTTGGTATGATTCAATTCCAGGAGTAATTTCCTAAAGAGAAGAGCTAATAAGATTAAAATGCTGCTGTAATACAATAAATGTGAATTAATCCACATAGACAAACAGATCAAACTTGTTCGTCCCATACTGAGGAAAATGCCACAAACAGATGTAACTTGTTAGTATTGATGTTCCCTCAAAAGTGTTTGGCTGGCTGATGTCACTAACGGCATTGAGAACGGCCTGGATTCACAATTTAAAGGAAAAAAATAAACAATGATTCTCCTGTTGTTATTAAAGCATTTCTTGAGTGGACACAGGAAAAAGACAGACTAAATTTCCTTCTGACTTATTCAATTACATGGCTTCATGGTGCATGTATTTCTTTAAGCCAAATCCATGTCTTAATATCATCACTATCACCATCAATCAATACTTAATTTGGTTCCCTAAATATGCTAGGGAAATAAGAGCAAAATAAAACATAAAAGAATCATGGAAACATGATTTTAACTTACATGCAAATATCCTTTAAGCAACTGCTAGAGCAAAAAATTCACCAAAATTATAATAGTTCTGTTAGAGGTGATAAGATTGTAAATAATTCTCTCTTCCAATTATTTTTAATTTTATATAAGTTCTTATAAGCCATTTTTACAACATAAAGTTCTCAAAAACCATTCTAACTTCTAATCATTCCTGGAAGAAAATTTAGCATTAAAAAGTCTCCCAAAGGAAGAGGATGATATTTATTTTTAAAGTATATTTAATTAATACATTTTTACAGGAATACACGTGAGAAAACCAGAATACACCAGTTTCACGGGCAAGCAAAATTTGGCATTTTAAAATCAAGATCTGGAAATACCATCCTGAAAGTAATTTAGAAATCAAGTCAAAGCTTGTTCTTGGTCTGGGGCCTGGAATGAGTTCCCTGAACTGATGCAATCTGAAACCCTAGCCAACAAGTGTTTATCAAAGTCTTTGTCCCAAAGGGAGAAGTCTCTAATTCTCCAGGAGTCATGCTGCTGGGATTGCTTTGAGACTTGAGCAAAGAGAGCGAGTAGGAGTACAAACATCCAAATCATTTGGAAACATTTTCTTTTCCAGCAAAATGAAAGCTGGTTTTTCATGATATGCAATTTGTAATCAAGCCCTCCTTTACTGAAGCGTTTTGTCAGCTACTGGTGCCTTTGCTCCTTTTTCCTGGGAACCACATCATAAACAGGAAGTACATGCCTCTGGGGCTTATTCATTGCAGAATGGAAAAAATGAAGCTGTGGATTTTCTCAAGGATGATTTAGAGAGGACGGATCATTAATTACTGTACTCCCCTCCTTATCTTCACCAGGAGCCTTATAAACCAAACGACTGCACAAGCTGTGCTCCACACCCAGGAAAATAGAGTTCTTTGCCCATATGTGACGGGAAGTCAACTTTACAGCTCTGCATCAGGCTTTGATCACATACTGGCAAAGAGGATCAGCCCCTGTCTTAACAACCTGTTAGAACCCTGCCTGCTTCACCTTCCATCCTGACAGCCACAAGCCTCCAGAGCTAAGATCAGAAAGTCTACCATTTCATATTAACCAAATACCACAAGCGTTGGGTATGAAGCAACCCAAAACTGAGCAGACTAAAAAGAAGAAAAATGTACTCCTCACAAGGGACATCTCGGTGGTGATGGCATAGCTCTGGAACTTGGTTGCAGTGGTGGTTACACCAATCTAAGCATGGGATAGAAGGGCACAGAACTACACACACACACACACAACCTTGTGCCACTGTCAATTTCCATACTCTGATACCTACCAGGTAAGTAAGGTGTAACCATTGGGGGAAAGTGGATAGAGAGAGTACACACAACCTCTCCGTACACTCCCTGCAACTTGTGATATGTTTATTTCAAAATAAAATGGTTTTTAAAAGTGCACATTCTTGTGTACATCCACGTTCTTTGACCGTCTGGCATCGGGACAAGTCACGGAGAAACACAGCCTGGTTTTCGCGTGGAAGGTTTCAGCCGCCACCCAACACAAAACTTGAGGCTGGGAACACCCCTGCAGCTGCTGAGCGTGGGGTTTCCTTTCTGACCTCTAACCCTGCCTGACGCCCCCCCCCCCCCCCCGTCTCAAATTCAGGTCACACCTCAATGTCCCCTCTTTACGGAGAGGCCTTCCCTGCGCTCCCTAACCAAGCAGACGCCCTCTGCTATTCTCCGAGTACCTCGGTCCCTTCGCCGCATTCTTCGCTCGCGTAAAGAGCTGGTTAGTTTACTTGTTTGCGGCCCGTCCCGCCGCCGGCCTATAAGCTCCAAGAGCGCGGGCACCGCGTCTGCCCCTCGCCCACCCTACCCCACCGCCACGAGCCCGCCGCGGGGCGCGGGCCACGTGTTCTACAGCCTGTGGAATAAACGCACCTCCCTGAGATTCACTCCCTCCGGCTCCAGGGCGTCGCGTCGGTTCCTCCCCCTCGCACCTCGTCCTCTCCGCCACACCCGGGCCCCTCCGCCTCCTCGCCTCCACGCGGACCCCACCCGGCCAGGGAGGGCGCCATTTTCCTCTAACTCGTCTGCCCAGAGGGCTGCTCTCCCCCCGTTGGCTCCTTTTCCTCAGGCTCCCCCCAACTCAGCCCCCTCCCCAATATCTCCAGCCACCGCCCCGCGCTCTGCGCCGCCCTCCCCTCCCTTCCGGTGCCGCCCCTGGGCCCGGACCCCAGCCCGCAGCCGGCGCGCCCCTCACACCACGCCCCTCAGTCCACGGACCGCGTGGGAGGCACCCACTCAGCCGCTGTGCGGGAGGGGAGGGAAGACGGGCGGGGCGCGGGGGCGTGGCCTCTTCCGTACTGAGCTTGGATTGGCCAGTCCCGCGGGGGCGGGACTGCAGCCTGGGTCTTGTCCTCGGGTCTCCGCCGGGCATTCTTCGCGGCTGCGGCTCCAGCTTCTGCGACCAGGACGGGACAGCGGCGTCTGCGGCTCCGGCAGCATGTCTGAGAAGCGGCACACAGGGGATGCCGAAGCCCGGAGGCTCCCCGACTCCTTCAGGGGTGAGCCCCGCGCCGTCTCCGCCGCCCCCCGCCGCCCCCCCCAAACTTTCCCTCGCGAACGAGACCCAGCCTGGGAGCCCCAGGCTCGTCTCCGCCGCTTTAAGCCGTGCGACCGTTGCTTTAAGCTTCGGTGACGCTGAGAATAGCGAACCCTGCTTCGCGGGCTGGGGGTCAGGTTTAGGGATGTTAGGGTGCAGAGTGCACAGCGGCGTGCCTGGCACACAGAGGATGCACCCACTGCAGGGCACGTTTCCAATACCAAAGCCATAGCAGAGGCTCGAGTGCTCCAGCGGTTGCCAGATGCCTGGCCCTGTGCCAGCGCTTTGCGTTCATTATCTCGTGGCACGCATGCGGGCAAGGAAATGCTTAAGTGACTCGGGGCCAGCGAGTGGTGAAGCCGGGGCGCAAATCTGCACCCCACACTCAGGATCCCGTGTCTCCTGTCTCCCGACTCCCCTTTCCTTCCCACCCCTCGGAGGTCATCTCCTCCAGCCAGCCTTGGGCTAACCCCATGAGTGAGCCCCCCTTCTCCCGAGCTGGAAGGAACTCCTGCTCCCCCAGCCCCACCCCTGGCCAATTTCATATCAAGAAGCAAGACCGACCTGTGAGATTTTCCCCTAACCCCTCACATATATTTGCTATATTTGCGAAGAAAAGAAAGTCTCTTTTTGACATTCTTCCCCTCTCTTTCCAGCTTCACTTTCTGCCCTATCTTGCCCCCTCTTTACTCCAGTTGTCCTGGGGACCTCGCCTGTGCGGCTTTTGTTTCTCACAAGGAACTCATAAGTACCCCCACCCTACTGGGGCCTTCCCTGTCTTGAGTGGCTCAATCTTGTTCCCCTGTGAAGGAACTAATACTCTTGAGAGGGGTGTCACCTTGAACCTTTATTGGCTAACTCCTTGGGGGTGGGGGTTCCAACAGAGGTGACAAACCTCCAGGGGTGCTGGTTCCCTCCCTGGAGCTGGCTCATAGCAATCCGAAGGAATTATTTCTAAGGATGGAATTTCAGGCAGGATGACATGGTGAAAGACAGTTTAGGGGGCTGGGTGGGCTTTTCCAGCACCCCACAGAGAACCCTGTAATGGACTTAACTTATTCTGATTATTTGTAAAGCCAGCCTTGTCCACCCATCTAATTTAAGTCCCATTTCCTCTGCCCAGTGATCCTTCCCAGGAGCATCAACAGAATTATCCCTCACTTTCCTCTGCTAAGCACCTCGGAGAGTTATCTTCCCAAATCAGTAGTGTAACAGGAAGGCTGTAGTTGAAGAAACTGATACTCAAAGAGGTTATTACTTCAGAGTCACGTAGTTGATAAGTAATGGAGCCGTATTTTAAGTCTGAGTTTGACTCTACAACCTGCTGTCCACCTCTTTCATAGCTGGTTGTCTTTTCCTAGATAGGAAGGTGGGTGGGATCCCTTCCTCTGTGCCCTGACCTTCTGGTGGGAGACAGAAGGACTGTGAGGACAGCTTTAGCAGTTTGGTGAAACTGCAGCGAGATATCTGTTTATAGAGGTTCTTTGGGAATACACGTGATTTTTATTTATACTTCATATCCCCCTTTTTTAGTTGTTTTTCATCGTCACAGACTAGTTTCCATTTCTAATTTCTTTTTCTTGGTTCTATGATTAACTTTTTTTTTTTTTTTAAGACATGTTTTTCGGAATCTAACGAAAACTCCTCAGAAAATTATACATACCAAAAAAATTTTGCATAGTCTAGGTTGCCTTTTTAATATATATATATATATATATATATGTAAATATAAATATATATGTGCGTGTGTCTGTGTGTGTGTGTGTAAACACAGGTACAAAAGCCATTACTAGAATTTATTAAATAGATTTGATTGAGTGCTTGCCATGTGTCAAACACAGCCTAAGTGCTTTACAAACATTATCTAATTGCAATCCTCTTAATGGCTCCACAAGGAAGACATTATCCACCATTTTACAGCAAGAAAACTGGGGCTCAGAGTAGGAAAATCACACATGTGTGTGATTCAGAGCTAGGTTTCAAACCTGGGCTCTGTGATTTCTCCAAACCATTTTCCCTATCCTAGAGCTACCTCCAAAATGTGTACCCAAACAGGAGCACCTGGGTGGCTCAGTCGGGTTAAGTGTCCCACTTCAGCTAAGGTCATGATCTCATGGCTGTGAGTTCAAGCCACACGTCGGACTCTGTGCTGACAGCTCAGAGCCTGGAGCCTGCTTTGCATTCTGCATCTCCCTCTCTGCCCCTCCTCCACTTTCTCTCTCTCCAAAAATAAACATTAAAAAAATTTTAAATGTGTACCTGAACAGAGGAGCTTGTCAAACACCAGTACTTCACTAAAGGTGAGGGAGAACAAAGAAAGCCCAGAAGAACCTAGCTTCAGTACAGACCTCTTGAATAAGACATCCCCAGAAGGCTGCTTCTGAAGGAAACAGTGGAATATAAAAGCCCAAACTCTATCCTGTTACGATTTTGCTGACAATTAGTCTTAGGAATGTAAATATGACCAAACCCAGGGCAAAATTACTTTTTCTTAAAGCCAGTGCATTCACTTTGTAATGGAATAATGCAGGTGGATCACAAAGAAATGTATTATTATAATTAAGAGACATGTCAACAGAACATATCCCTTTGGGAGAATGCCTGAAAATAAGCAGAATCAAGGGACTTATTTGTTTATTTCAGTTGTTACAGCTGATCAGATTGGGGAGAACTTTGTAACTTCTTTAATAATTAAGCCGAGTTAAACCATCAATGGTCATAAATTAACTCAAACCAGTGACCAAGTCTACTAAAGCCGGCGTGTGTGTGTATATACATGTATATATATTGGGTTGCCATGATAATACATTGTGAAGTGTGGAAAGAGAAAAGGTAGAAATTCTAGTCAATTCTCCTTCCCCCATTCTTTCTGAATCGTTGTCTGTCTTCCGGGGCTAGTAAAGAAACTTAAACCCCAAGCATTTGGCCTGCCATTTCCGTAGATTAGCCTTTGAAGATGTGAGCGGTAAAGTATCTGTTGCAAAATATCACACAATAAAAATTATACCAACCTTGCCCAGTTGTGAATGCACTTATGGTACGATGGCATAGTGTAGTGAAATGGGAGTGGAATTCAGAATTCAAGGATCGGAACTGAGCTCTCAATACCATCCCTTACTACCTGGGTCACCTTGGGCAAATCTCAGCCTCCGGAGTCAATTCCTCATCTCTGTCTTGGGCATAATCTTACCACAGTAACTGTCTCCCAAGGTTTCAAGAATCAAATGAGAAAATTTAACAGTGACTGTTCAGAAAACCTGGTTATTATGCAGGAAACTAAAATTTATGGACAAAGAGTGTTTATGAAAGATGGTCCAAGAAAGCTTAGAGCTCTGATTTACCTGCCCAAATGTGGTCTGTTTCTCCTCCAGAGACAGAGTCCCCAGGCAGATTGTTAGCCTTGGTATTTTCTTTGGGGTGTGCAGGTCCCAGAAGGCAATTCACTTACTAAAAAGTTTATTCCTGTAAGCTGTATCAGTGTGATCTTAAAGTTGTGATAAAAGTAACAGCTGCTATTTAGTGAGTACTGCCTGAGTGTCAAGCTCTTTACGTTTGTTTTTATATGGGATGAGTGTTCTTTTCCCTCCTTTTTCTGGTGAGAAAAGTTAGTGGTAGAATTGGAATCTGACACCCAAATCCTGAACTCTTAGCCGCTGCTTAGCTTTTTGGCCTCAGTTGAGAATGGGGAACCTTATGATTTAGTTTCCTTATGCAACTGTTCCCCATTTTGTTTTTAACGTAAGCTCTATGCCCAGTGTGGAGCTTGAATTCATGACCCCAAGATCAAGAGTTTCAATGTTCTGCTGACTGAGCGAGCTAGGAGCCCCTGGTTTCTCACTCTGTAGTTAAATGATGTTGCCCTCCAAAGACTTTTATGGGAAAAACTTAATTCTAGATGCTTTTAAGATGTCCAAGAAAAGGAGCTGGGAAAAACAAAACAACAGCAGAAGTAGGAGCATTTTGTTCTCTTAATGGACTAGTCTAAATGTAATTAACTTAATACCATTATGAAATTGTTTTTCTCTCCAGTTTTTCTGGAAATGGCTGTTTTTATCTTGCCAGCTGTGGGCCATATTCAGGTCACACGTATTCATTCTGACAACTGCTTTGGGACAGAGGATGGTCTGCACTGTATTCTTGGGTCTTGTCTGCTGACGTGTAGATCAAGTTTGTCTCATGTAAAGGCTTTCCTTTCCCCTGAAGAAACAGCGGAATCCCTCAGCGCATTCAGCAATTATTTACTTGACAAATGTTTTTTGAGTACCTGTTATGCTCTAGATGTCTATTGTATTAGCTCATTTACTCTTCACGATAACCCTCTGAGGAGGTACTCTTATTAGCTCTATTTTTAAGCAAGTAGACTGAAGTGCAGAGAAGTCAGATACTTTCACAAAATCACACAGCTAATAACTGGCAAAGCCAGCTTTGAAGCCATCATGCTATACTGTTTTAAGAAGACCAAAATCTGTGAAGAAGATGGACCCTGAAAAGAATAATTATAAATGTGATTTTTTTTTTTTTTAAATAGGCGCCACGTCCAATGTGGAGCTTGAACTCATGACCCTGGGATCAAGAGTCGCACGCTCTACCCTACTGAGCCAGCCAGGCGCCCTCACCTTTTTAGAGAGGGTGAAGTGTAATAGGCAATTAGGAGAGGGGGGGCCCTATTTAAGACTCAGAAGGTTCAAATTTAAAATTATTCATGACACTCAACCTCTTTTTCCTCCTGCTTTATGGCTGGAAATAGTCAAATGAAGGAAAGCTACAGAAAATCCCCAAGATGCTTGGGAAATAAAATATTTACACATATTTAAGTTCCTTACTCTTTTTTGAGCAAAGCAAAAGACTCCCTTTATTTCAACTTGTACTGGAAATCTTTCTTAAAAGGAATTGTCCATTCCCTTTTTCTAATATCTCATGGTAAATACAGTTTAAGATTTGTGATTCAGATCCCATAATGGTTCACCAGTATTGGTTCTTTTTTGTTTTGTTTTTCTTTTTTTATGTTTATTTATTTATTTTGAGAGAGACAGGAAGAGAGGATCCCAAGCAGGCTCTGCTCTGTATGCACGCAGCCCAAAGCAGGGCTCCATCCCACAGACCGTGAAGTCATGACCTGAACCGAAGCGAAGAGTAGGACACTTAACTGACTGAGCCACACAGGCGCCCCCGTGTCGGTTCTTTTCATCCAGTATTTGTAGCCATGGATGGTTTATAATAAGGAAGAAAAAGTAGGATCTCCAGTCATGGCTCTTAACTTGATATCATCTGGCCTGTAGCCACTCCGGCCCAGAGAATAATTTCTTCCCTAGAGGCTTCAGGATTAGGGCATTCGAAGAACTGTAATTAAAATAATCATTTGAAAGGCGGGTTACAGTGTGTGCACTCCTTTGCTTTGAAAGCCTCCAACTAAATACCATTGTTTCTTTAACATGAATTTATTGAGCCCCTATTGTGTGCTAAGCTCTGCCCCTCTCCCACCCCACCTGGTGTAATGTTTCTCTCTGTAGAGTCCTGCCTTCATTTTTGTTTTTTCTTCACTTTATTTTCCTCCATTTCTCTTCTTGTCCTTTTCTTCTGTGGTTTCCTTCCCTTCTTTGTCTTTCTTTGTAAATTCCAGGCATTTGAAAAACTCAGTCATAGTAAAATTTTGATTAATTGGTATATGTCATCATTAATGAAATATGTCTTATATTGACATTTGCATATTTCCCTGCCCTTTGGCCTATTTGGCCTACCTTGAATTTTTACTTCATCAAGTCTTTTAAAGCCCTTGTTTCAAAACAAAGGAGAGAGAAACAGGATCTGAATGAAAACTGTAGCCTTACTTGAAAACCTGAAAGATCAAATATATTATTTAACTCATGATGTTCTCCTCAAATACATAGCTGTAGGACTTGGACCAGGGACGGGCCATATAGCCTGTGGACCAGATCTGGCTGATTGCCTGCTTTTGATTGCCAGGCTGATTGCCTGGCTATTGCCTGTGGGCCATAGCCCACAAGCTAAGAATAGTTGTTATATTTTTAAGTGGTTTTTTCAGGGGTGCCTGGGTGACTCAGTCGGTTGAGCGTCAGTCGGTTGAGCGTCCGACTTCAGCTCAGGTCATGATCTCACAGCTTGTGAGTTCAAGCCCCGCGTCAGGCTCTGTGCTGACAGCTCGGAGCCTGGAGCCTGCTTCGGATTCTGTGCCTCCCCCTCTCTCTGCCCCAACCCACTCGCATTCTGTCTCTGTCTCTCTCAAAAATAAATGAACATTAAAAAAAAATTTTATAAGTGGTCTTTTCAAAAAAGAATATTGGGGCACCCTAGTGGTGTGCAGTCAGTTGAGCATCTGATTCTTGCTCTCGGCTCAGGTCATGATCTCACAGTTCTAGAGATCAAGCCTGCACTAACAGTACGGAGACTGCTCGGGGATTCTGTCTCTCCCTCTCTCTGCCGCTCCCCTGCATGCGTGCATTTTAAAAAAAGGAGAATATTTTGTTATCCATGAAAATTATATGAGATTCAGATTTCCATATCCATGAGTTTCACTTGAGCACAGCCTGCCCACCCATGGGCATGTTGCCTGTGACTGCTTCTGGGGTGCACAGTAATTGCAACAGACCTTATGGCCTACAAAGCCTAACGTTTCTGGTCCTTTACAGAAAAGTGTGGCAAATCCTGATGTAGGATCTCTGGTGGGGGATAGTGGTGGCCAAAAAGAACACTTATATCCTGAATATTTATGCTTTTAAGAAAAATGAAAAATTGCCCAGACCTTTCACTTCCACCAACTGTTGCCCCTTAAAAAAGTGCTGTTAAGACCATGCTGTTAGTGTGTGTTTTTGAGGCCAACCGCCTAGCCCTCTCTCTTATCTCTCCCCACCCAAACTGCACTGTTCTTGGCATTTGACAACACGAAGTGAAGTGTTTCTCTTGCATTCCGGGAAAGGGGAAGGAAAAGATTGTCCTTGAAATGCTGCTTTTCAGGCATTGCAACAATCCTTGGGCTGGTTCTTTTCTTTTTTGTGTATAATGATACAAATGACCCTGAGTTAGATTTTCAGATATTGTGGAAGACTTTTCTGGCCTTTCCCTGAAGAGGACATCTAATCTTTTGAACTTTAGAATAAAATATCAAAGATAAATGGAATTTATTATTAATCCACACGATCTCCAGCAATGCCAAGTTCAGTAGATCTTAAAGTGAATCAGCTGATACAGTATCATTAACAACATGGAGTGCTCTGAAATTATGCCTGCGTCATGCTCTTGAAAAGCTTATTTTACTGCTTTTTTGGGAGCCAACCCAACAAAAATTACTGTGCAACTTTTGTTTGTTTGTTTCGTGATTTTGTTTGTTTCCTTCTGTCTCTTCCCAGAAAGTCTTTTGCTTTTATTTCTTTGGGAGTCCAGGAGGGGTATTTCATACCTACTTTACAATTTTTGTAAATGTTAGAAAGAAGGTATGTGAGGAACCTGCTTGTGGCCGACATGTGATAAACATTCAACAAATGGTTATTATTATTAATTATAAAATATACCTCCAGAATGAGAAGAATTTAAGAATTGTGTGATTTTATCTTTTCAACAAAATTCGTTTACACAGGGAAGATGCGTGGAAGTTTTGCTAAGCATATATGCATTGCAGCAAGTTTCTGTTTGAGAAAATTGGAACCTAATTGTTCATTAGATGGAACAATGGAATATTATTCAACCTTTAATAATAAAGAATATGTACTGACATGAAAAGATACTCACAATTGGGGGGAAAGCAGGTTTAAAATAATTATGTATACCATTACTTTATTTTATTTTATTTTATTTTATTTTATTTTATTTTTTAAAAAAAGCAGATAGGAAAGGTTTAAAGGACAAATAGCAAGGTAGAAAATAATCGCCATCTAGAGAAAATGAAGGTATAGATAATTTTTCTTTTAAAATAAGAGAAAAAAATTATGTTTTTAAAAAATTCATGTTAGTCCCCTGGAGATAAGCCCCATTTGAATATTCAGTTAAACAGTGTTGATGTATAAACTTATATCCACTTTCAAAACCTTGCTTTGATTAGTTAAAATTTTATTTTGGGGCACCTGGGTGGCTCAGTCAGTTGAGCATCCAACTTCAGCTCAGGTCGTGATCTCACCGTTGGGTTCATGTGGGTTGTGGGTTCGAGCCCCACATCGGGCTCGCTGCGGTTGGCACGGAGCCTGCTTCGGATGCTCAGTCCCCCTTTCTCTTTGCCCCTCCCCCCTCTCAAAAATAAATAAAGATTACAAAAATTACTTTAATGCAGTTTTCAGAAGAGTTTTGTAGTAAAAGAAAAGATAAAAACTATGGCCAAGTAGTATTTACAACCGAGTGTCATGGGGTCACCAATCTTTACGAATATCCCCACCCAGCCAAGTACCAACAAGTATATCAACCAAAATATCTCAGGAATACTGACTGCTCATCATTTATCTTTTACCTCCTACAGCTGGGAGGTATTCAGTCTTCAAGCTAATGAATGAGGGACTTGAAGGAAATGAATTTCATGAAATTTGGGGGAGTAACTGAGAATTTCTATTCCTCTTTGGCCCGTGAATGGTAGATGACTAAGGACTCATTAGTACCTTGGTGAAGGATAAGCCTCACCTCTCTGAGGAATGTGACTATGTACCTTTATGAGCTATAACCAGATAAGGAAGAATTTCAAGGGTTGAGAATGAGATAGTTCTAGAGGCACCAGAATAATCTGAAATGGTGCCATTTCCCCAGCGTATAAAAAGATTATTTTTTATTGGTTTTTTAAAGTTTATTTATTTTGAGTGAGAGTGAGCAGGGGAGGGGCAGAGAGGGAGAGAGAGAATCCCAAGCAGGCTCCTGCACTGCCAGCTTAGAGCCCCACACGGGGCTCGAACTCACGAACAGTGAGATCACGACGGGAGCTGGGATCAAGAGTCAGGCACTTAGCCAACGGAGCCACCCAGGTGCCCCTACGTGGATTGCTTCTAGCTGAGCCTTTGAAATGTGAAAGTCCAAGTCCAGTTTTCCAGCTACGCACTTCATTTCTTACTGCTCTTGGTCTGTAATCTCATATATTCATTTGAGGATTTCAAGAATAACGTCACGACAGAAACAGAGTGCATGCACACATGTCCATACAAAAAGACTGGGCGAGAATAAGAATAAACATCCCATCCTTCCAAAAGTTTCTAGTCTTATATATTCAGGATGCAGAGGTTTGTACTTTGCCTGGAGATAGGAGGTTTGGGGCAGTATTTTAGAAAGCACCAGATGCTGTCAGAGAAGTATTTGGCCAGTGTGTTCCTTATTTGCAATCCATTTCACTTTGGAAACCTAGACCTGAGCCTGGCAGAGAACCTTGAGACCATTTCGCTATAAATAGGCACAGCTGGAATTAAGAGGCCTTCCTCTGTAGGGACATCAGATTTCATTCTCAGAACTCCTACCATGCTTTCCAAGTTTGCATACTCTCTTGAGAAAGTGCTCCAGACACAAAAATGTCTTTGATGAGAATTTTTTTTATTATTTAAAAAAATTTTTTTTAATGTTTATTTCTGAGACAGAGAGACACAGAGTGCAAGTGGGGAGGGTCAGAGAGAGGGAGACACAGAATCTGAAGCAGGTTCCAGGCTCTGAGCTGTCAGCACAGCCCGATGCGGGGCTCGAACTCACAAACTGTGAGATCATGACCTGAGCCGAAGCCGGCCGCTTAACCGACTGAGCCACCCAGGCGCCCCAGAATTCTTTTTGATTTTTTTTTTTTTTTTTAATTCAGAGTCAAAGGACCAAAGGAGTGAATGGACTTAGAACAGGAGCTCTGGAGCAAGATGTCCTATGTTTGAATCCCAGATCTTCCTCCCTCATGTGACCTTGGGAAAGCTTTGTTGTTTCAGTTATCTCCTTTGTAAAATGAAATTAAAAATACTTAACTTCAGGGGCACCTGGGTGGTTCAATCGGTTGAGCGTCCAACTCTTGATTCCGGCTCAGGTCATGATCTTGTGGTTGGTGAGTTCCAGACCCACGTTGGGCTCTGTGCTGACAGCTCAGAGCCTGCTTGGGACTCTGTCTCTCACTCTGTCCCTCCCCTGCTTGAGCTCTCTCTCTCTCTCTCTCTCAAAATAAACAAACAAACAAACAAACATACATTAAACAATATCTTAGGGGCACCTGGCTGGCTTAGTCGGTTGCACAACTGACCGGCTCAGGTCATGATCTCGCAGTTTGTGGGTTTGAACCCCGTGTCGGGCTCTGTGCTGACAGCTCAGAGCCTGGAGCCAGCTTCAGATTCTGTGTCTCCCCCTCTCTCCGCCCCTCCCCCACTTGCACCCTGTGTCTGTCTCTCTCAAAAACAATAAATAAAACATTAAAAATATATAACTTCACAGGGCTTGGAAAGAGTACAATGAGATACACATCTAAAGTAATTGAATACGGTGCCTATAACAAACCACCTAAAAATGGCCACTCTGATTATTGACAGTTGTGATAATGCCTGATGGAGCCTTCTGCACAGGCAGCATTGTGGCCTTGCTTGGTGTATCCTCTCAGTGAATATGTCTACGACCCCACAAATTTTAACTTAGAAACTTCCAGGAGATTAACTTAGAGCACTTTTATTCAAGTATGCATAGGACGTTTGTTTATCTCCCACTGTGACACAGAATCAGAAAACTACAAAGAATATATAATGTCTATTCCTGGTCTTTCATTCTGTGTTTCAGAGCACTTGACCTGGATGCCATCTTGTGTCTCTTCTCTCCTAAGGTCTCAGCCTGAACTCTGCTTATTTCTTGGCCCACCATTTGTTCAAAGGCCCGTCTCACTGTCATCTTTGCCCTTCTGAGCCGTAACAGGTCCCTGGTCTGCCTCTTGCCCTGTTGCCAGTCTCCCTCTCATTATTAAAACAGCTCCTAGAAATAGAACAGACGCTTTCAGTGGTTGATAAGAAAAGTGATAGTATCCCTTGGCCTTCAAAGTCCCTCTGCCCTCCACAAAGAGGAAAAACAAACTAAAAATGAGGAAGACTCTGGATACAGAAAGTGGAAAAACACAAGCCAGGAAGTGAAAGGGGTTTCCCCGGATGGTAGTGAAAGCCAGTCACTGGGACAGCTGTTCACAACACCCAAGAGAGCAAGTCCAGACATGGCTCCAAGAAAGACTCTCTTGGAGGATGAAATTGGTAGAGTACCTGACCTTGAGAGAGGAGATTGAGATCATTGATGAGCGGTTTGAGGCTGAATCAGTGAGTACATTAAAAAGTAAGCAAAGGTGAGGGGTGGCCTAGGTGTCTCCGTCGGGTAAGTGTCTGACTTGATTTCAGCTCAGGTCGTGATCTCATGGTTCGTGAGTTCGAACCCCGCATCGGGCTCTGTGCTGACAATGCAGAGCCTGCTTGGGATTCTTTCTCTCTCTCTGCCCCTCTCCTGCTCTCTCCCTCTCAAAATAAATAAATAAAATAAACTTAAAAAAAAAAAAAAAAGAAAACCTAAGCAAAGGGAAAAAGCAAGACAGTGAAGAAAAACAAAAAGTTGTGTGGTACAGAAAAATGAATTAGACGTCCCTGCGTGGCTTAGCTTTGAATCGCATTGACTTATACATGAAATATAAAATGCTATAATGACCACACAAAAAGTACGATGTAATTAGAAGGATGGGTATATTTATGGGCGGAGGAAAAGCTAAATCCCCTTCCACAGTGGAAAGTCAATAAGGAATGCTCAAAACGAAGAGAGCCACAAGGAACAAAATCAGCATGTTATTTAGAAACATGGAGTGTAGGGGCGCCTGGGTGGCGCAGTCGGTTAAGCGTCCGACTTCAGCCAGGTCACGATCTCGCGGTCCGTGAGTTCGAGCCCCGCGTCAGGCTCTGGGCTGATGGCTCGGAGCCTGGAGCCTGTTTCCGATTCTGTGTCTCCCTCTCTCTCTGCCCCTCCCCCGTTCATGCTCTGTCTCTCTCTGTCCCAAAAATAAATTAAAAAAAAAAACCGTTGAAAAAAGAAACATGGAGTGTATACCAAAATACTCCGCCAACAGAGCAGCTGCCTTTGAGGAAAGAAACGCTGAAAGAGGTAAGCAGGGGACCGCTCTCTTTTTGTAGTAGTCTTCTAGAACTTTTGGACTTTTTAAACTTTGTGCAAGTATAGCTGCTAAAAAAAAAATTAGAAAAAGCACAGGTGCATAGCAACAAAGGCTGAAAAAGGAGGTGAGAATAATAGAAGGGAGAAAAATAGGTTACACATTTTATTTACTCATAAAATGCAGGTGTACAAGAGAAAGGTTTGGAAACATACTCACCATGTGTGGATTGAGTACGTTTCCCCTTCTTTTCCATACTTTTCTGAATTTCTTGCAGCAGGGCGTGTATTACCTTTATAACAAGACGAAAAGCTATTTCGTGTTACAGGAAAGGAAACAATTAGAAAAGTGGGAGGAAAACTGTCTACCCACCCGAGCCCCACTCTGTCCCACCGGTGTGAGTTACCCCTATTCCGTGTTTTCAAAATGTTCTGAACAGAGTGCTCTATGTCTGCACTCACCACCCAGTGTTCTAACGATCTGTTTGTCTGTCCTGCCCGCTGAACTTGCCTGATAGCCGGGATTGGGTCTTACTCCCTTTTACCCCTTCAGTGCAAAGCACGAACCCTAATAAATATTAGGTGCCTAATAAATATCTGCAGGATAGAAAATAACATAGACAGCCTTTGTCATGTTAAGGAGATTAGAAAAAGTAGCACCGGGGCATGTGGGTGGCTCAGTCAGGTAATCAGGTAAGCATCTAACTCTTGATCTGGGCTCAGGTCAAGATCGTGTGGTTCGTGAGTTCGAGCCCCACATCAGGCTCTGCACTGGCAGCACGGAGCCTACTTAGGATTTTCTCTCTCCCTCTCTCTCTGCCCCTCCCCCACTCGTGGGCTCTGATTCTCTCTCTCTCTCAAAATAAATAAACTTAAAAAAAAGAAAAAAGTAGCACCCTGCACTTCAGCGTTGTTGTAAGGATTGCATGGGAAAATCCATGTAAACCAGCTCCAAACTCCAAGCATAAGTGTGTTCAGTGAACAGAGGCTGAAGATGGTCAGAGTGTGCTAATCACCATGATAAGAGTTGCATATTTTTTGTTTTCACAGATAGCCCTAATACGGGCCTTGGACCTTGTGGCTGGATTTTGGTGGCTGTCTCGTTCTTGTTCACAGTTATAACCTTCCCAATATCGGTATGGATGTGCATAAAGGTAAAGAATATTTCACTTGCATCTGGAAAGGGGTCAAGCCCTAACTACATAAACCCCCTTTGTGTGTGTGTGTGTGTGTGTGTGTGTGTGTGTGTGTGTGTAAAAGAGACAGACACCTGCTGGCCTGTAGTTCTTTTTCCTTCATGACTCCTTTAGAAGATTCACTCTAGTCTATTGTGATGGAACTTTAGAACTTCTTTTCAGGCGGTCTTTCTTACAGGTAAGAAATACCTATAGTAAGGATCACCATTCGGTCGCCTGGGTGGCTCAGTCAGTTGAGCGTCCAACTTCAGCTCAGGTCATGATCTCAAGGTCCGGGAGTTCGACCCCCACATCGGTCTTTGCTGCTGTCATCCTGTCAGCACAGAGCCCTCTTCAGGTTCTCTGTCCTCCTCTCTCTCTGCCCCTTTCCAGCTCACTCTCTCGCTCTCAAAAAAACCCCCCCAAAACACGTGGGTATGTTCAAGCTCTCCCACCGCCAAAACAAAAGTAAGGCTCACCATCGAAGTTCGGGATGTGGGACGCTCCTGTCCAGATTCAGGAGGCCGAGGTTTGGTTGCTGGCTCCATTGTTCACCATGTGACCTTTGCCATGTTTCCTTCCTGTGAAATGGGAGGAAGTAACAACACCCACTTCCTAGGGCCAATGTGAGGATTAAAATAATGTATCTAAACATGTGTATCCCAATGCCTGGCACATGGTAAATGCCCCCTAAATGCTGGTTATTTTTTCCATGAAGTTATTAATACTGTGACAAATGACTATCATTTACATATTCCTAAAGAGATAAAATATGCTCTATAATTTTCAGATAAGTTTATTGTTACGATTTAAGATATCAGGAGACAAACTATGGGGAATTTAGTTTTTTTCTTTCTTTCTTTTCTTTTTTTTTCTGTATTCACAATGCATGAGTAACTGAATGATGATGTTAACAGCTGAGGAGTGAAGTTATGGATTTGCTCCTGTATACTATTCTATACTTCCCAAATTTTATACCATGAATATGTATTGCTTTTATAATAACTTAAAAAAATAGTAAATACATATCATGCTTGGTGGGGGTAATAAAATATTGGACATGTGATTTATAGATACTGTTTGGATTTTATTTATTTATTTTTAATTGTTTTTTTTAATGTGTATTTATTTTTGAGAGAGAGGGAGAGAGAGAGTATCCCAGCACAGAGCCCGACATGGGGCTCAAACCCATGCACCGTGAGATCATGACCTGAGCCAAAATCGAGAGTCAGATGTTTAACCAACTGAGCCACCCAGGAACTCCATTTATGTATTTATGTATTTAGTTATTTAAGTTTTATGTATTTAAGTAACCTCTACACCCAACGTGGGGCTCAAACTCATGACCTCAAGATTAAGGGTCCCATGCCCTTCCAACTGAGCCATCCAGGCACCCTGATACTATCTGGATTTTAGAGAAAAAAACAAAATAGAGGCATCTAATCTGTTTAGGGCAGAAATACATATTTGAGAAGCTGTTTATGTTGGGGCACCTAGGTAGATCTGTCAGATAAGCATCCACCTGCTGGTTTTAGCTCAGGTCGTGATCTCACAGTTCGTGAATTCAAGCCCCGCATCAGGCTCCAAGTTGATGGTGCAGAGCCTGCTTAGGATTTTCTCTCTCCCTGTCTCTACCCCTCTCCTACTTGTGCTCGTTCTCTCTCAAAATAAACAAACTTAAAAAAAAAGAAGCTGTGTATAAAATAAATAGTGGATATAAATATTTGCACTCCTCATGTTAAATTATTATTATTTGTGTTTTTAACCTAGATCATAAAAGAATATGAAAGAGCCATCATCTTTAGATTGGGTCGCATTTTACAAGGAGGAGCCAAAGGACCTGGTCAGTATAAGGGTTCTGGGTGGTTGTCTGGAGACTGGAATTCTTCCTCCTGTTGATGTGAATTCCCTTCCAAGGGCCCTTTCTCTGTTGGCTTAGAAAAGAGTGCATGTGTAACAATAGCAGTGGCACGAGCCAGTCTTGCCACAATCACCCTTTCCTTCCCTTAGCTCCCCTCCCCTTCCCATCCAAGCTGATAACATTATTTTAGGCCAAGAATAGCGGCAGCCATGGAAGTCTGAGCATGAGAATTCCTATTACGCTAAAGGCTTTCCAGTCATCGCTTTTGGCAAACTTCACTTAAGCCCCTACTGCATTCCAGGCTCTGGGAATTCAAGGGAGACTAAAATATGGTTTGTGCCCTCAAGGATCTTGCTGTCTAATGGACACCAAAAAGGAAAACAGTTACAACCCCGTGTGATAAGTATTAGGATCAAGTAATTGCAGATAGCTGTGGAAACCCAGAGACAAGTCACTGACCCGAATTAGTAGGAGGAGACCATCTGGGCTGAAGGTGACATCTTGGCTGAGTCTTGAGGCCTGGAGAGGTGTTAGCCAGAGGGGAGGTGTTCCCCACAGAAACGGCAACAGGCGCGGAGCGATGTAGAAGGGAGCACGGCAGACCCAGGGAACTGCAGGGAACAGCCCAGCAAGAGCATAGAGCACGAGGACAGGAGAAGGGCTGCAGAGGGGCCTGGGCAGGTTGGGCTGGACCTCGTGTGACGGGTTCAGGGCTTTGCAGTTCAGGAAAGACTTGTGCTCGTGGCTGAGAAAACGGGCCATAGGAGAGAAACCGAAAGATACAGAAAGACTTGGGGAAGGATTGCATTGGTCTAAGTGAAAACAAGACGGCCAGTGACAGCGGAGTAAGGAAATGAAATCACGGGCCTCAGTGGCAACAGTTTGGTGGGGGAAGTAAGCAAGAGGATAGCATTCCTGGCGTCTGGCTCAGGCACTGAGACGAACTGGCTTCTTTCAGTTGCCTAAGTGGATTCTCTGACGGTGAACGGATTCGGCACTGGCGTCTCTCCGTAACATTCTGTGTTTCTTTGTTGCAGGTTTATTTTTTATTCTGCCGTGCACGGACAGCTTCATCAAAGTGGACATGAGAACGATTTCATTTGACATCCCCCCTCAGGAGGTAAGGTTGTCTTTTGCCATGAGTAACAGATGTCACATGTGAAAGTACTTAGCAATGAGAGAGGCAGAGGAGAGCGGCGAGAGCACAGGTGGAGAGCCTGTCGGCCGTCACCGTTTTCCAGCTGTGTGACTTTGAGCAAGTTCCTCAACTTCTCTGTGCCTTAGTTTCCTCAGCTGTGAAATAGAGGTTGTGACAGTAGGACCTACTTTATAACGTTCTCGTGGGGACTACGTGAGATGTTATGTGTAGAGTGCTTAGAACAGGGGCTAAGTTAGTAAGTGCTATGTAACTGCTTCTTACTACGAAGTGTAACACAATGTTAACTCAAGTGTAATGTTAGCTTTTCATACTTGTCATCACTTTTACTACCACATTTCTCTGCTGCTGGTTTCTGATAGAAAATCCAGCTTAGGGGGCACCTGAGTGGCTCAGTCGGGTAAGCAACTGACTTCGGCTCAGGTCATGGTCTCACGGGTCACGGGTTCGAGCCCCGCATCGGGCTCTGTGCTGACAGCTCAGAGCCTGGAGCCTGCTTCGGATTCCGTGTCTCCCTCTCTCTCTCTTCCCCTCCCCTACTCGCATACACTCTGTCTCTCAAAAATAAGACATTTAAAAAAAAAAAGAAAATCCAGCTTGGTACAATATTCTTCTTAAGGTTTTTTTTTTTTTTTTATGAAATTTATTGTCAAATTGGTTTCCATACATCACCCAGTGCTCATCCCAACAGGTGCCCTCCTCAATACCCATCACCCACCCGCCCCTCCCTCCCACCCCCCATCAACCCTCAGTTCTCAGTTTTTAAGAGTCTCTTATGGTTTGGCTCCCTCCCTCTCTAACCTTTTTCTTCTTAAGGTTCTTGATTATACTCTAGATTAATTGGCTAGAAGCCCCAAAATTAGGAACTGCTCATTCGGCATTTTAGATAAAGCCTATAATGTTTTAGAATAGTAACTACTTGGGGCGCCTGGGTGGCTCAGTTGGTTAAGCGGCCGACTCTGGCTCAGGTCATGATCTCGCGGTCGTGAGTTCGAGCCCCGCGTCGGGCTCTGTGCTGACAGCTCAGAGCCTGGAGCCTGTTTCAGATTCTGTGTCTCCCTCTCTCTGACCCTCCCCCGTTCATGCTCTGTCTCTCTCTGTCTCAAAAATAAAATAAACGTTAAAAAAAAAAATTTTTTTTAAAAAGAATAGTAACTACTTCATGCTATTTCAAACTGTTTCGCAAGTAATATCACTGTTGAAACTCACAGCAGAATCCCTGGAAAGCTTGTAGCTGCCGTGGGGCAAAGGGATCCCTCCAGGCCACAGTGGCAGAGCCAGACCAATATCTAGCTTTTTGGGGTCCTCGCCTCATGCTTCTCCCACCGCTGCATGCTAAATGCAATCCACATTAGCTCCATCCTGGCCTGTGACCTAGTGATAGCTAGCCTGGTCCACATGTCCAGGGAGGCATCCTAACCTTTGTAGACAGAAAGCCTGAAAGTAGGATGAAGGGAGGGATAGAAGAATATGTCAAGTGTCTCCTGGCCAAAGGCCAGCTACTCAGCAGGGCGGTGGAGCCCGGCCTCATTGCTTTCTCTTTTTCCCAAATCCAGAGACCAGCCCAGGAACCTCCTTGCTGGTACTGATCCAAGTAGTGGGTGAGGTCAGACTTTGTAATCCACACATACGTAGGAACACCAGGAATCGCTTTTACCCACCAGAACAAGGCTGGGAGCTGTGCTGTATTCTCTGCACGGATTCCCATGTCTCAGGGAGGATCGGCTCTCAGAAGGAGCCCCTTTCAGGGTAGCTGGGAGTCCTGGCATTTTCCTCTGTAAACATCATGGGCAGCTGGCCGGCTTGCTGTAAGCCTCTGCCTTCCAGCTGCTGTCTTCTCTCTTGCGAGCTGCTGAATGCAGAGCAGATTGGAACTTGGCGAGCAGTCCTTTTTCCGATCCCCTGTGAACTTCATGTGAAGGAAGATAAATACTCTGCCTACAATAAACAGTAGGAAGAGAGGCGGCAGCTTTAGAAAGCTCTGGCTGTGGCAGAGTCACGAGGGCAAGAAATGGTTTAGAAATGATACACATTTTCCCATCACATCATGGGAACTGATTAATTTTCATGCAAGATGGTAATATACTATTAGAAGTATTTTTAGATTATCAGAAAAAGGATTACCGCTTTCCTGCCTAGCAGGGACTAAACAGCTATATAATACCGTTAGTTGTTATCACTTGCCGTTTACATAGCTCTTTGCACTTTTTTTTTGTAAGTTTATGTATTTATTTTTGATAGAGCAGGGGAGGGGCAGAGAGAGAGAGGGGCGGGGGCAGGGGGGAGAGAGAGAGAGAATTCCAAGCAGGCTCCAGAGCTGTCAGCCCAGAGACCGAGGCAGGGCCCGGACTCCTGAACCTTGAGATCATGACCTGAGCCAGAATCGAATCGGGAGCTTAACAGACAGAGGTACGCAGACTCCCCCCTTTACACTTTCCAAAGAGCTTCATTCACAAACATCTTACCAGCTCTTCAAAGAAACTTGCACAGAATTGGGCAGTGTAATTAGCCCCATCTCACAAATGAGGAATCTCTAGGTCAAGCAGTTTAAGAGCCTCACTAGGGTCACAAAGCAAAGCGGGGTAGAGCCCCGGCACCAATCACTAAATTCCCAGGATCACGTTTCAGGTCATCTCGCATTTATTCACCCCCTGCCGTGGATCCATCCCTCTGCCAGTGCTTGCGATACAAAGACAGACTACTCTTAAGAAACGCCTAGTCCAGCAGAGAAGCCGTGATGTAGGTCAGCAATACTGGCCGCTGCAAAGGGGCAGTATTTGCAAAGCGCTTTGCAAAGCGCAAAGGGGAAAGTGTTTAAGTCTGCCCCGTCTGGCAAGGTTCACAGAGGAGAAGACACTTGAGCTGTGTCTTGAGTGATGAGTAACAATGTGCCAGTCTCATGGCATGCGGGAGAGAGAGGGGAGAGGACATCCAAGCAGAGGGGACACCTGCACGAAGGCCCTGGGACACGCAACGTGGCGCATGTGGGACGCACACCTTGTCCTGTGTAGGGTGTGCAGGGGGGCGTGGGACGGAGTGAGGCCAAAGGGCCAGCAGTCAGAGGACGCCTACACCAAACTAAGGTGCTGCCCTGAAGGTGGTAGGAAGGAGCATTGGCAAATTCTGTGCTTGTAAGCATCTTCATGGAGCGTGCTACAAAGTGAGTCTGTACCCTGATCTCCCCCTGTAACAACGTCCCCCATTCACTTTTTGTTCTAGCAATGCTGTGCTACTTATATATATATAGCTCAGCAAACCTAGGCTGTGCCATGGCTCTGTGCCGTTTCATGCATTATTGTCTCTGCCTTGGATGCTCTCATGCCACCCTCAGAAAATTGTTATTTCAGGTTGCCTGGGTGGCTCAGTTAGTTGAGCGTCCGTCTCATGATTTTGGCTCGATTCCAGGGTCGTGAGATCGAGCCCTGCATCGGCACTGAGTGTGGGGCCTGCTTGGGATTCTCTCTCTCTCTCTCTCTCTCTCTCTCTCTCTCTCTCTCTCTCCCCCCCCCCTTTCTCTCTCCCTCCCCCCTGCTCTCCACTACTCTCCCCTGCTCATACTCTCTCTCTCTCTCTCTCTCTCTGAAATAAAAAATGTAAAGGGTGCCTCGGTGGCTCACTCGGTTAAGCATCCAACTTCGGCTCAGGTCATGATCTCACGGTTCGTGAGTTCGAGCCCCACATCGGGCTCTGTGCCGACAGCTCGGACCCTGGAGCCCGCTTCAGATTCTGCGTCTCCCTCTCTCTCTGCCCCTCGCCTGCTCACATTCTGTCTCTCTCTCAAAAATAAATAAACATTAAAACAATTTTATAAAATAAAAAAATTTTTCTAATTTAAAAATTTAAAAAAAAATGTTATTTCTTCCTTGAAGACACAGCTCACACACCACCCCGGCCACCTACAAGTGTCCTTCCTTTGTCCCATAAAGTCTCCCTTCATTCCCCGTCCGCTTTGAAGGAACAGTGCCTGCTGCTGAGCGGTATCTCAGTATTTGTTGACTAACTGAATGAATTAATGGAATTAAGGAATAAGTGAATGTATTTTATTAAAATTCTAAATACACACTTCACTTCCTGACGCTCTGTTGTCTTAGTCCATCCGGGCTGCTCCAACCAAACCCCACAGATTGGTGGCTCAGGAGCAGCAGGATTTCTTACTCACAGTCCTGGAGGCTGGACTCGGGGGCTGAGGAGTGTCCACTTCCTAGATCCTAGATGGCCGTGAGGGTTCAACCCTCGTGACCTGATGGGCGTCCCGAAGGCCCCGCCTCCTAATGCCATCATGTTGGGGCTGGGGCCTCCGCGTCTGAATGATGAGGGAACACAGACATTGAGTCGATAGGGCTTACTAAAGAAAATCGGCCAGTGTTCAAGATGTTCCATAGAACAACATTCCTTGCAGTCATCTTAAAGAAGGAGTTGGTCGGCCGGTGTGCAATCGCTCCCTTTCTGTTACAGATCCTCACTAAGGATTCCGTGACCATTAGTGTGGATGGCGTGGTCTATTACCGCGTTCAGAACGCAACTCTGGCCGTGGCAAATATCACCAACGCCGACTCCGCAACCCGTCTTTTGGCACAAACGACTCTGAGGAACGTTCTGGGCACCAAGAACCTCTCTCAGATCCTGTCTGACAGGGAAGAAATTGCACACAACATGCAGGTGAGGCGTGTGCCGGGGCTGATACCCACCAGAAATCAAAAGATGAAGCAAAGGGTCATTGGTTGTTTGACAGCTTTTTACTCATTCCAACTGGGGGATCACTGGCCTGCCTTCTTCCCCTCGTAGAAAGGTTTTCTCAAACTTGATTTGGTGGAAGGGAATATTTTTCACACAGAAAGCTCATGGGTTAATAGCTCAGATGCATGCATCGTTTTTTTTTATTCCCTTCAGTGTAGTTTTGTTTTGTTTCCCGAGAATTAGTCTTTAACCTTTGTCTTGAGCATAATAATCCAGAGGCCGTTCTGCAAGACAGTGCGGGTATTGTTAAATTCTCGTGTGGGTCCCATGACTTCCCTTGGAACTCCTGTGCTTTCCAGTCTTACTTGGGTAATAGATTACAAATTAAACCTGACTTGCTCAACAAAGATAAAGCACTCTAACCTGAGATCTTGTTACTTGTATCAGTGTCATGGTGTGTAAAATCTGTGACCTTACCTGATGTCCACAGCCACCATATGAGACAGGAAGTAGGATTTCATTCCACCCATGGTAAAGGGACCAAGTTGAAGCAGGAGGAAGTAATGTGGCTTACGTGGAGTCCTATTAGATCAGGAGCCAGCTGGCCACCTGTTTCTATCAGTAAAGTTTTATTGGGATACAGCCACTCCCATTGGCTTAGGTATTGTCCACAGCTGTTTTTGACCTACATCGGCACAGTTCACAGTTGCAACAGACACTGAAAGTAAACGATCACTGTCTGGCCCTGGCAGGAAAAGTTCGCCAACCTCTGCATGAGCTTCTTAGGAATAGAATCAGGATCAGCTCCCTGGGACCCAGCCCCTAGCTCAGCCTTCCATCCAGCGCAGGAGAAGTAAGCTCTCTCCCGGCTCTCCCCCAGCGCCCTGTCTGCTCTAGACCCCAGTGCTCTACCGTAGGCCTCTGGGCTGGGCTGAGCATTCCTGGCTTGCCTTCTCTCTTCCTGACAGTGTACCCTGGATGACGCCACGGACGACTGGGGAATAAAGGTGGAGCGCGTGGAAATTAAGGACGTGAAGCTGCCTGTGCAGCTCCAGAGGGCGATGGCTGCAGAGGCGGAGGCATCTCGGGAGGCCCGAGCCAAGGTAACCGCCCTTTCCTTTTCTTTCCTTTTCTTCTCTTCTCTTTTCTTTTCTTTTCTCTTTTTTTCTTTGTTTTTCTCTTTTCTTTTCTTTCTTTCTCTTTTTTTCTTTCAGTTTGCTTTGCCTGTGGAGTTTTCTTTTTAAGGAAAGCATGGTTGTTATAAAAATGGAAATAATCTTAACGGGTTTAGCCAAGTTGAAAGCCTCCCTATCACTTCAAGCCACAAGCCCCCCAAGGGGCCACCGCTCATGACAGCTTAGCATATACACCCGGGTTTTATTTGACTAGGGTGTTAGATTGCCGGCTTATTTTGCGTAAGCATGGTCACACCCACGTATCGTTCTGTTCCTTGATCCTTTCACTTAACATCATCCTGTGAGCCCGTCAGTGTGTACAGAGCCATGTCATTCTTCTGTGACTGCGTGTCCCCCCCCCCCCCCCCCCCCCCGCCCTGCCATGTCTCATACTTCATGCTCCGAGTCCCCCACTAAGGACAAAGGAACAGTTCTGGCTTAGAGCAAGTGGACAGTCCGGTCCATGTGCCTACCATTTGTTCCTTCCCTGTCTTCGTTTTTGAAGTTTATTTATTTTGAGAGAGAGAGAGTGACAGTGCATGCGGGATAGGGGTAGAAAGAGAGGGAGAGAGAGAGAATCCCAAGCAGCGTGGAACCCAACGCAGGGCTTGAACTCACGAACCGTGAGATCATGGCCTGAGCTCATCCTTGCCTATTTTTGTCTTCTCTTTCATTCTGTCTTTTCTCAGGAGCTTCTTCCTTCTTACTGTTCCCTCTTCCTCTCTGTCCTCTTCTTTTTTTCACTCCTCTCATGTCTGCTTTTCCCCCTCCTTCTTGTCATCACCATCCCTGCCTGCTTCTTGAGCCCACATGGGTGCGTGCCCCATAGGAGAAGTGTTGAGGAAATATCTATTAATCTAACCTAGGAAAGAGGGTCTCTGGAGCTAATTCATAAGGACACAGGGATATCTCGCCAAACCCAAGGATGGGAAGTAGAGTCAAGTCCCATCAGAAATGGAGCCAGGGACTGCAGTGTGGTCAAGACCAAAGGGAGCTAATCATTCCATCTCCTGGGCCTCATCTCACTGCTGACAGCTGGAGGGCAGAGTCAACTCTCAAGTTCACACACCTCCCTCAGCTGAACACTGAAGGGGACAGACCCGCCTTGATTCCAGATTCATAGCAGAGAGATTCTCTTTGGCCCAAGTTTGGTCAAAAGGGCAAATTCAGGGGGCGCCTGGGTGGCTCAGTCAGTTAAGCGTCTGACTTCAGCTCAGGTCATGATCTCACGGTTTGTGGGTTCGAGCCCCACGTCAGGCTCTGTGCTGATGGCTCAGAGCCTACTACTTCGGACTCTGTCTCTTTCTCTCTCTGCGCTCCTTCCGGTCTCTCTCTCTCTCTCAAAAATAAATAAACATTAAGAACACTTTTTTAAAAAAAGGGCAAACTCAGATATTAAGTTCCACAGCCCTTTGCCTGTGAATGGGTGAAGGAAGAGGGCCAGTCTTCATCGGAGGGGTTGCTGTGGACTTGACAGATCTCCCAAGACACAAGGGGCAGACCAAGCCATTGTTGTTGTTAGGAAATAGTAATAAGGGCACCTGGGGGCTCAGTCGGTTAACTGTCCCAACTTCAGCTCAGGTCACGATCTTACAGTTCATGAGTTTGAGCCCCACGTGGGGCCCCGTGCTGAAAGCTCAGAGCCTGGAGTCTGCTTTGGATTCTGTGGCTCCCTCTCTCTCTGCCCCTCCCCCCGCCTCAAAAATAAATAAACATTAAAAAAAATTTTTTTTTTAAGAAAGAAAATAGTAGTAGCTGGTGATAATTGACTAAGCACAGAGCCCTGCCCTTCTAGTAGGATGCCCTTTAAGCCACACATTGGGGACTATAATTTCTTAGCCAGCATCAAATACAACAGCAGCTCCTTTGACACTATACCCAGAATTTTCTACTAACCAGAATTGTTAGCTTTTCCTAATGTGATAATTGATGCTCATGAGGGCAACCTGGTAATTCTGTGGAACCTCCAGTACTGCCATCACATTGAGAAGACTCAGTGGTATTTCTGGTAACATTAAATACACCCTACTATAATCGAACTGGTATTTTGAAAAACAGGAATCGCTTTTATCTAGATTACGTCATTAACCAACAGCCCCATTCCAAGCCATACTGAAGAGACTACTTAGAATGTCAGGGCCTGAAGGGTCCTTAGAGATTATCTTCTGAAGCTGACAGATAACCTGGTCCAGAGGCTGCCGGGAAGCAAGCCTTCCTGTTCCCCTGCCGGGAAGCAAGCACAGCACTGTTTTCCGCTGAGCTTAGGCTTGACCTCAGAACCCTTCTGTTGCCCTTCAGGTAACAGTCCTCAACTGCTTGGCCTTGGCCCTAAAAATGAAACTTATTTGCCATCCCACTATTCAGATGAAAAGATTGAGCCCAGAAAATTCATGTGATTTTCCTCAAGGTCACACAGTCGATTAGTGGCAGTGGAAATCAGAATGCCCCTCTGGCTCCTCTGGACTTTCCATGACGGACTAAGCCCCTTGGGCAAGTGCTTTCACCAGTTAGGAAAGAGAAGTCCTTATAACAATGGGAAGAGATGAAGGAAGCCGGTTAGAATTCTGAATGACTGTGCTCCACCTGGATGAGACTGTAGGGATCATCTGGAACAGTCTCGTGGACCTGGGCAGTATCTGTCTTTAAGATTAGGGTGAACACATCGAATCACAAGGAGTCTATCCTTTCTGTAAAACACAGTAACCCTGCAACAACCATAAGGCTTATATATTCAAAATGGTACAGTCAGGTTCTCGTGGAAAGTAGGGAGTCCATTTCTTCAACAAATAAATTGTGAAAGAAAAGGGTAAGAGAGCCTATCGATTAAGAGCCTTCAGAGAGAAATTCCTCTCTGAAGGAATTTCCGTTACATAGCCATCAGGGAAATGCAAATTCAAATCACAAGCAGACGCCACACTAGACATCTACCAGGATGGCTAAAAAGAAAAGAGCCAAGTGTGGACGAGGGAAGAACTCATACTCCTGTTTTGTTAGTGAGACCACAGATTTGGTACCACCATTTTGGAAAACTGTCTGGCAGTGTGTATCCAACAGAAATGCACTTGTGTGTTTACCAAAACACACAAGGCGTGTACTAGAATGTTCACAGCAGCACTTTGTATTACCTCAACCTGGAAACTGCCCACAGGTCCCTTGTGGTTGAATGCATAAAGTGTGCTTTGTTCACACGAAGGAACACCATGCCCTGAAGAGAATGAACATGAAAGTGCTGGCAAACATGGTTTGAGAGAAAGGAGCACAAAAGATTCTCCCACAAGCTTGACCGTGTGTTAGTCGGACCTCCTATTCAATGTTTTAGACCAGCTCTTAATGACTTGAAATGTGATACCTTTTACACTTGCGTCCATCCTGATTTCCTCGCTCAGAACTCTCAGAAAAATGCCTGCCACGTGCTTTCGGGTGCACATTCCTGGGTCTCATCCTCTATTCATTGAGAAGGTGGAGTAGAGGGATGCAGATCCCTTTTCTCTGCCCTTCGCGGGCCAGCCCGCCTGGGCTACAGAAGGGGACAACAGTACCAACCTCACAGACCTGAAAATGGCTGGTTGTCAAGGGACGGTCTGTAAACATGGAAGTGGGGATCAACGTGGGGTTGCTGGGCATTGGCAGAAGCCCCACACCGCCACAGGCATCTTGCTTTGCCTTCTGAGGGCCGATTCATGGCATCTACGCGGCCTGTGTTCAGACCGAGCCGGTGGTTACCGCCTTCACATCTTGGGCAGCGTCCTCAGACCAGCTTTCCTGTTAACAGCCCGTGTGCCTAGTCTGGTGGGTCTGGCTTCTCGGCCAAGAGCTCGTATATTGACAGTAGTGGGAGATTAGATATCTCTGCAGCCGGTCCATCACCAGACCAAAAACAAAGTGCCTAATTGGACCTCTGAGATGACGTGGAAAAAGCCAGAGCCTGCCGTTCTCGGGCAGGAGCTTGTTTTGCATTCCGTACGTACAGGGTTTGCCTTGGAGCACACGGTTACGTGCATCTTTTTGAGGGCACCTGGCGTGCCCCCTCTCACAGACCTAGGTAGGACATTCTGGGTATCTTGACAAACTAAGGTTTTTATCCTCTAAACTGAGTGCCTTCTCTCAGTGACACCATATCCTGTATCACCCGTCTCACCTAATGGCACCCCCCAGGCAACCGAAACCTAGAAACCCACGGCTCAGCCTCTGTTCCTCTTCCTCCCCATACCCAGCCAGCCTCCAAACTGCTGACTCTCCTGAAAAGCACCGCCCCCGGCCCGTTTCCCCCTCCAACCCCACATCCCCATTACCAGCCAGTCGCACCAGTCACTCTGAGGCCGTCCTGTTAGCAGCTCTCAGTGTCTCCTCTTCTCATCCATCCTCTGACATCTGTCTGTGTGTTTTCTCCAACTGGATCTGATGAGGTTCCTTGCTCAAAACTGTTCAGCAGCTTCCCTCTGCCTCCGGACTGCAGACGAAACACCCCAGCCTCTCCTCTGCCTCACACTGCATTCGGCCACTTAGACTTTTCTGGAATATACCAGCTTTTTAAAACCTTGGTACCTTGACGTGTGTGCTGCCTGAAGTATTCTTCTTCATCTGTGGCCAAACGACAAAGCTTTCATCCTGTCCTATTCAACTTCCATAATCTCATCAGCTCGTGTTCTGCAAAGCCTGCTTTGCTGAGTGCTGGCCCTGTGCCTTGTACCTGTCCGTCTACATTTCTCACACTGGAATGAAGTGATCCGTTCCCATGTCTATCTCCCCTGCTTGACCGGGAGCCAAAGGAGGCAAGGGGGTGCACTCTCTTCCCCAGCTACTGCACAGGGCTCGACCCCTAGGCGGCTCCCAGCATTTACTCTAGAAGTGAATGAAACTCCACTGGTCGGGAGACTATCGTGTTCAACTTGGATATTCATGGGAGTATTCTGAACCATGAATATTTTGAGATCCCTGTGAAAACAACCCAGTTGGAACTGCGCCGTTAAGCTTAGTGAGCATGGTATCTTCACGCCCTCTTCTAGGATTATGGAGTAAGAGTGACTCACCGCCTTGATTGGCTTCTGAATTCTTTATACATTAAGGCATAGCTGGATTCAAAAACCAGGTCTTGACGTCCCACATGCCTTTCCTATATGATAGCCTCTGTTTATACATTTCACACTTAACGTACCTTTCTGTCTTCCTCACAATGGCCCTAAAAGACAGATACTATCCCATTTTAAGAGTAAGAAACCAGAGCTCAGAATGTTAAATAACCTCTCTGAGGACACTCAGCTGGTGAGGGTTAGGTTTGGAATTTGAGTACAAGCCTGTCCCACTCTAAAGCCCCTGCTTTTCTCCCCGACCCCAGTGATGTTCACACTTTTATGCCCATGTAACCTCAAGAGGAATTTAGACAAACTATATGTCCCATCACACATTTTAAGTAGACATGTGAAAATTTTCATTTGAATTTATATACTTGGCTAAGCGTATAATCTGACATGTTTTAAATATTGACATTTTATTTTAAGTGTTTATTTTTGAGAGAGAGAGAGAGTGAGCAGGGGAGGGGCAGAGAGAGAGGGGGAGAGAGAGAGAGAGAGAGAGAGAGAGAGAGAGAGAGAGAATCCCAAGCAGGCTCTGCGCTGTCAGCAAGGAGCCCAACGTGGGGCTCAAACTCACGAATTGTGAGATCGTGACCTGAGCCGAAATCCAGAGTCAGATGCTTAACCGACTGGGGCACCTGGCTGGCTCGGTTGGAGGAACACACAACTCCTGATCTTGGGGTCATGAGTTTGAGCCCCAGGTTGGGTACAGAGATTACTAAAAAAATAAATAAACTTTAAAAAAATTAATTAATTAAAACTTCACATCACTCATTTCAGTGTATCCAGTGAAATTCAAACAACATAATGATTCCATCATCTGTTTAAAATACGTAAATAAGCTCTTTCAATAGGCATGTTTCATTGTCCCTTTTCTTTTCTCCTTGAACTTGTATTTCCACTCTGCCTCCTCATGGAGTCTTTTCCTAATACAATATATTTTGTCATGAATTACTTTATTACTCCTACCGCAACACATTTAGCATTGAAGTGGGTTTTTTTTTTTAAGTTTATTTATTTTGAGAGAGAGAGAGAGAGTGAGCACGTTCAGGGGAGGGGTAGAGAGGGAGAGAGAGAATCCCCAGCAGGCCCCTTGCCGTCATCACAAAGCCCTTGATGGGGCTCAAGCCCACCAACCGTGAGATCATGACCTGAGCCGAAATCAAGAGTCGGACGCTTAACTGACTGAGCCACCCAGGCATCCCTAGTACTGAAGTTAAAATTAATATTTTAAACATTTCCTGTGACTACAAATAAGGCATTTAAATGTTGCAGAATTTCTCCCAAATAATTTTTTTCTTTAACTAGAAATGCTTATCTTTTATTTATTTATCTATTTATTTATTTATTTATGGTAAGCTGGAAAGAAAGAAAGAAAGAAAGAAAGAAGATAGAAAGAAAGAAAGAGGAAAGAAAGAAAGAAAGAAAGAAAGAAAGAAAGAAAAAGAAGAAATGCTTATCTTAACAAGATAAAGAATTCCTGTGTTTGCAGCTGGCCCTCACGTATTGCCAGAATGAGACAAGATTAACCATCAGTTCTAGTGTTAACTTTTCATTTCTGTACCTCTAAGGACTGAGAACTTTTGTTTACATAAATAAGTAGGTGGAGATCAAAGTTGTGTTTAAAGTCATGCCATGCAGTCCTTCATACTGTGTCTGAATTACGTGCTAAAAATCATACAGTGATCTTTCATTTAAAAATATGTTTAATGGTCATCAGCTTTCAGTTCCATAAGGTCCTCTGTCCTTTCTTTAAAATCAAACAACTGGAAATTGAACGCCTGGGTGGCTCAGTCGGTTGAGCGTCTGATTCTTGATTTTGGCTCAGGTCATGAGCTCACAGTGTTGAGATCAAGCCCCATGTTGGGCACTGGGCTGGGTGTAGAGCCTGCTGAAGATTCTCTCTCTCTGTCTCTGTCTCTCTCTCTCTCTGTCTCTCTCTCTAAATAAATAACTGGAAATTCATGTGACTTGCAAAAGGATTTGTGTCCATTCACTAGTCACTTTCTCAACCCCTATTTTGAGTTGCCCCTCTGTTCGGTCCCCTGAAGCATGCAAGAAAAGCCACAGTAAAAGACGATGTCTCGATCTCAGGCACATAGTCAGGCAAATCAGACATAGGAAAAAGGACATACGGAAATGGGGTAACCGGAAATGGATTTCCTTAAAACTATTCTGGCGCATTCCTGGAGAAGGCTTTGTGTGCACACCCTGGTTTGAAGACTGCCCCTTGACACCTGTATTTTCTCCAGTCTGACCACTCCCTCCTCCTGTTCCATAGGTCATTGCAGCCGAGGGAGAAATGAACGCATCCAGGGCTCTGAAAGAAGCCTCCATGGTCATCACTGAGTCTCCCGCGGCCCTTCAGCTGCGGTACCTCCAGACACTGACCACCATTGCTGCTGAGAAAAACTCCACGATCGTCTTCCCCCTGCCCATAGACATGTTGCAAGGCATCGTGGGGGCAAAGAAGTGAGCCACAGAGGCCAACGCAGAGACGCGCCCTTCCCTTCCAGGGTAGAGTGGGGACCAAATCAGCCTTTAACCTGTAAGGAGAGAGTAGGGCGGGACCTTGACTATTCCTCCTTCCTTTCCTTTTCCGTACGTTGACTGCGAGGTGCTTAGAATGTGTAGTGATCCTAGCAACAGATACAGATGAGGATTGTTGGCTTGTAAATACTGAGAAAGAGAAGGGGTGTGGGGAGGGGGTTGGCAACTGGTGATCTGTAAGATCATTTCGATCATTTCTTAACTCTTTTAAAATATTTAAAGTTCATATGTTTAGATCATTAGGTAATAGGCTAAATCCCCCTTCTTTTGACTTTCCCTGGGTCGTTCTGCAGCCAGACCAAAGGCAAGAAAACAGGTTATAACCACCACTCGGCACCCTGGCTGGACAAATGCTTTGCAGAAAGCAGTGACCTTAGGCTACAACCAGCTTCTCTGGGCCATATGTGCCTTACCTCCGGGGAATCTTAAGGAAATGTTCCTAACATCCGTTTACTTTCTAAGCCCAGACCACGTTTCAAAATAATCCTCACTTGAGAGTTGGCATTTTCGTGCCTATACGTGTCAACACTGGAGGAAATGGTCAAGGTCAGTGAAAAAGATGATCTTAACCCTTGAAAGACTTCTAAATCTACTATCACAAAGATCCTTTAAGAATAATAAGAATAGTTCTCCCTTTCTTTTAAACTTCTTTTAGCCTCTTTATGACTCAGTGATTCCTCTGTGGTCTTTCAAACCAGCTAAATACTTGTCACAAAAGTGCTTTTTCCTCACTTTTGCCTATTTTCATATTTCAAGTTCTAAATAGTTCTGATTTTTAAATAAAATGTTCTCTAAGTTCTATACACAATTCTTTGTATACCCATTTGAATGGCTTAAGGACTAATCCTTTTTTTAAAAAATAGGTAAAGCAATTCTCTTTTATTGTCTGCATGCTATTAACTATCGTACACTGTGAAATATCTTGGTTACCAGGCCCATTCATTAAATATTATGAGGAATTCACAATATATTGGGCACATAATAACCAATGAGCTTGGGAAGACACTGTCAGACTTAAGATATATAGATGGAGGGTTTTTTTGTTTTTTTTTTAGTTTGCCGAGTCCTCCTTTTCTATCACGTGTGGTCAGTGCCCAGAGAGGAAGTGGGCGGCCCCTCCTACCCAGTTCCTTGTTCCACAATGGTAGGAAGCCTTTTGCAAACGCCTGTGAATTTTGCAAATGCCCGTGAATCTGAGCAACCTGGCATTCTTCCTGTTGGTCCGACAACCTGGCTGGTGACACTTAAACCACTTTCTCCTCGTGGCTCTGAGTTCACCTAGAGAGGTCTTGGGAATGGCAGCTTCCTTACCCAGAGCCACCCTTCATATTGGTCCTTAGCTGCATCCCTCTGTCTGTCCCAGACTGTGAATGTCCCCTCCCCGATCGCCCATTTCCAAGCTTATTTTAGAAAACCTTGAACCGTGCATCCATGTTCTCAGCTGCGTTTATTACATGTATATGGAGCATTTTGACTTGGAACTCAAGTTACGTTTCTATTTATAATTTTTTAACTAATGATTTTCTCTCTTTTGTGCGGTGACTCACCCTCGACCAGTGAGGACCAGGAAACAGCCCCATATCCTGGCTGCAAACCTCTTCTCAGGCTTAGAGTAACAGTGCTTTCTGCTCCTTTGAGTGTCCCTATGTCCAGATACCAGTCTTCGCCTCTCTGCCTTGTGGATTCATAGCCCAATAGGTTGGGATTAGATTGCTTGAGAGGGAGGAAGCATGAAAGGGGTCCAGGATGAGCGCTGGTGCAAGAGTGTTCTCCACGTGGCCTCCCTTTCCAATGCTGTACATAATAAAGTGTGCACTTTTACTCGTTTTCTTTGGGTGAGGGTCTGTTTCTGCCTGGATTTAGTGTCTGTGGATTTCATTTTTCAGAAATGGCACATGTGATCCTCCGGTCCCGGGCTGGCTGCATTGGCTTCTCGGTGTGCTTTATGTGGGCCAAAAAATGCGGAGAGGTTAAAGTTGCCCAACTGCCGCCTAGGCCCCTTCTGGAGCACCTGCCCATATATTTTCCCTGGGGAGTTCGAGATCCATGGACACCCTGAATCCTTTGCTAGTTTAATCACCCTTTGCCCGAATCCAAGCAGGACAGGAACTCACTTCTGTCACCCCGTGGTCTGTTACAGCTCCAATGCCTTGCAGGCTGCCTGGCCCAAGGCACACAACAGGTACCTATTGACCAGCCCAAAGTCAGACACAGGATCCAAGCCCAGGCCGGCCTTTTCGTCGCCTGTCATGGTGCCTCACGATGACTTCTATATGGTAGACGACAAAATCCAAGGTCATGTTTTGGGGGGGAAAAAGTTGTTAGGAGAAACTACGTGGTTGAACTTTGAGAGAAAAATATGAAGTCCGAGCAACTCTTGCCCCGGGCAACTAACTTTTTCGGAGCACTGTAGAGTTATGAGGCCACAGCCACCAATGAACTGAAATTGGCTAATAAACCACCTTGCGTGCCAGTAGAAGAAATGAAGAATTCAGGGGTAGGTCCCCTGCAATTTGACCTCCCACAGGTTTGCAGGAGGGGAGCTGGCTTGTCCAGACAGGACTCCGTCTGCCTTGAGGGAAGGCCCTTGGAAGCTCTAGGCTGTAAATGCTGCTTTTGTCCCAGGACTTTGCATCTGTCAAAGTGATTGCTTTGACTGCAAGTAACCCTTTGGGGTAAGTGAGGTGGGAGTTACAAGATCCCGTCCAAATCTCTCAGCGTGGCAGTTGAGGTGGGCCCGGCCTACCTCTCACGATGTGAGGCCTAGCACTCCCCACCTGCTCCCCCACGACCCCCTCTGTACTTGCTGCACACTCTGAGATGACTCCCTGCCCCTCCGGCCCCCATGTCTCACCTGGAAAATTCCTTCTCCTCTTCCCTCATCACCTCTGCAATGAATCACAATCTCTAGACGTAGGGCCCCTGGGGCATAAAAAGCTCCCTGGGCAATCCGAGTGATCAGCAGCTTTGGAAATAGCAGTGTAAACAGACATGCACACCCTTCCCAGCATCTACACCTTCACACTGGCTTCTGTTCTACAGTCCTATGCACGGGAGTCTCTTACGGTTGGAGATGGGGTTGGGGGAGGTGGTGCAGAACAAAAGCAGGGGCAACATGAGAAAAGACCAGAAGACGAGAGGGGAGGAAAGGGGGTCTGTCCCGCAGCAGTTCCTTGCTCCGGTTGGTACATCCATGGAGAAAAGGTTTAGGAGAAGTTCGCAGGAAAGGCTAAGAGGGACTTTGTGACGCCCTGAATATGAACAGAGATTCAGGGTCCCGGGGGCACAAAGCGGGGCACAGAGGAAGTCCCTCTCCCACAACTTTGGGAGCATTCAGGGGCACCTCTCGTGATGGTAACTGCAGGAGCAGATTTCTGCAAAGAGTTCAGGGCAGCAGAATGACTCAACGGAATACAGGGGAAGCCAGGGAGGTGTGGGCAGATTAGTTACAGGGTATGGCAGCTGTGAGGACGCGCCTTGCCCAGACTTCTACTGCAGGGGACTATAAATGACTAGGGGCCCCAGCTGCTGGGTTTGAGTGCTGGTCCCCACAGGTGCACCAAAGCCACACCTCCCGACGACTGAATGCAGTGGGGAGACAAGACACGCTGTACCTGCTCCTGGGAGGCGCACAGCGCCTTCACTGGCTGATTGGACTGTGGCTCAAAAACTCTTTGAATCAAAGAGTTGTTTGCGCCCCAGTGTTCACAGCAGCCTGGTTCACAATAGCCAAAAGGTGGAAATGACCTGAGTGCCCGCCGCTGGATGAATGGTTAAGCAAAATGTGTATACGCACAATGGAGTATTATTCGGCCACAAAAAGGAAATTTTGATATTTGCTATAAAATGTATGAGTCTTGAGAAAACATTATGCTAAGTGAAATAAGCCCGACACAGAGGACAAATACTGTATGAGAAAAGGCAAATCCATAGAGACCGAAAGTCAAATAAAGGTTACAAGGAGCAAAGGGGCCCCGGGTGGCTCAGTCGGTTAGGCGTCCGTCTCTTGCTTTCGGCTCAGGTCATGATCTCACGGTTCATGAGTTTGAGCTCCCATTGGGCTCTGCGCTGACAGTGCTGAGCCTGCTTGGGGTTCTCTCCCTCTTTGTCTCTCTGCCCCTCCCCTGCTGGCACTCTCTCTCTCTCAAAATGAATAAATGGTGCTGACTCCACAACACTGTAAATGTATGTAATGACACTGCATGCCGCTTAGAAATAGTCAAAATGATTATTATGCATCGTTTACCATGATAAAAAATACACCAAAAACCAGAAAATACCTGGGAATAAATCTAACCAAAGAGGTGAAAAACCCATACACTGAAAACTATAGAAAGTTTATGAAAGAAATTGAAGAAGACACAAAGAAATGGAAAAAGATTCCATGCTCCTGGAGAGGAAGAACAAATATTGTTAAAATGTCGATACTACCCAAAGCAATCTACGTATTCAACGCAATCCCTATCAAAGTAACACCAGCATTCTTCACAGAGCTAGAACAAACAATCCTAAAATTTGTATGGAACCAGAAAAGACCCCGAATAGCCAAAGAAATCTTGAAAAAGAAAACCAAAGCTGGAGGCATCACAATCCCAGACTTCAAGCTGTGTTACAAAGCTGTAATCATTAAGACAGTATGGTACTCGCACAAACACAGACACTCAGATCAATGGAACAGAATAGCGAACCCAGAAATGAACCCACAAATGGATGGCCAGCTAATCTTTGACAAAGCAGGAAAGAATATCCAATGGAATAAAGACAGTCTCTTCAGCAAGTGGTGCTGGGAAAACTCAACAGCAACATGCAGAAGAATGAATCTGGACCACTTTCTTACACCATACCCCAAAATAAACTCAAAATGGATGAAAGACCTCAATGTAAGACAGGAAGCCATCAAAATCCTCAAGGAGAAAGCAGGCAAAAACCTCTGTGACCTTGGCCACAGCAACTTCTTACTCAACACGTCTCTGGAGGCAAGGGAAATCAAAGCAAAAATGAACTATTGGGACCTCGTCAAGATAAAAAGCTTCCGCACAGCAAAAGAAACAATCGGCAAGACTAAAAGGCAACCGACAGAATGGGAGAAGATATCTGCAGATGACGTATCAGATAAAGGATTAGTATCCAAAATCTATAAAGAACTATCAAACTCAACACCCAAAACCCAAATAATCCAGTGAAGAAATGGGCAAAAGACATGAATAGACACTTCTCCAAAGAAGACATCCAGGTGGCCAACCGACACATGAAAAAATGCTCCACATCACTCATCATCAGGGAAATACAAATCAAAACCACAATGAGATACCACCTCACATCTGTCAGAATGGCTAACATTAACAACTCAGGCAACAACAGATGCTGGCGAGGATGCGGAGAAAGGGGATCTCTTTTGCATTGTTGGTGGGAATGCAAACTGGTGCAGCCACTCTGGAAAACACTATGGATGTTCCTCAAAAAATTAAAAATAGAACTACCCTACGACCCAGCAATTGCACTACTAGGCATTTATCCAAGGGATACTGGTGTGCTCTTTCAAAGGGACACATGCACCCCCATGTTTATAGCAGCACTATCAACAATAGCCAAAGTATGGAAAGAGCCCAAATGTCCATCGATGGATGAATAAAGAGGATGTGGCATATATACAATGGAGTATTACTCGGCAATCAAAAAGAATGAAACCTTGCCATTTGCAACTACGTGGATGGAACTGGAGGGTATTATGCTCAGTGGAATGAGTCAAAGAAAGACAAATATCGTATGACTTCGCTCCTATGAGGACTTTAAGACACAGAACAGGTGAACATAAGGGAAGGGAAACAAAAATAATACAAAAACAGGGAGGGGGACATATATATTACGTGACTCATAAATATGGAGAACAAACCGAGGGTTACTGGAGGGGTTGTGGGAGGGGGGGATGGGCTAAATGGGTAAGGGGCACTAAGGAATCTATGCCTGAAATCATTGTTGCACTATATACTAACTTGGATGTAAATTAAAATATATACATATAATTTAAAAAATAACAAAATAAGAAAACTGGGACCATACCACATACCATTAAGAAAGAGTTTTTTTATTTTCATTTTTTATTTTTTTTACTTTGGTTCAAGCATTCCCTGAAAGCTTTGCCAAACTTTCCTGGACGGCACGGCCATCTGGGACGGCTTCCGCCCAACCTTCTCCCTCTTCTCCTTCACTTGGGGTCAGACGTGCACCTCAGTCCAGCGGCTCCCTCAGTTCCCCGGTTCCCTCCCTATTTCCTTTCACACAGGCAGTTCCCCTGGGGCCACCTGGGTGCATCCCACCTCATCCTGGCACCTGCTTCTCGGAGGTCCAGGATTCACACAGAGTGAAGGAAGCTTAGCCACCGGCTCACAGGCACATGCCAGGCCCCTCCCTGGGAATTCCCAGAATAATTACCGAGACATATTGAGCCACGACAGGCTAACACACTTCAAAAAGCTTTTATTGGATTCAATTTCCAAAAGGACAGATACTTGAGACAATTGTGCAAGGACGCTGAATTTCTGCATGGCTGTTTTTGGCTACTGTAAAAACACACACACCAGAGTGGCCCTGCTCTCTGTAAGGTCTCTGAAGGATGGACTGTTATAAAAAGGCACTGACCAGGGACAGGGGTGGGGCCTGCCTGCCCTCAGGCAGCCAGCTCAGCCATGGCCCTGTCCAAGGGATCCACAGACCAGTAGCTGTCATCCCAGCCGAGGAACCAGCCCACGAAGGAGGGAGGTTCAAAGCCTTGCTTCACGACGGTGATGGGGGTCCTCCTGTCGCGATTAGCTGGGTCCGTCTCAATATACCGCTTAGCTGCAGACACACATGCAGGAAAAGAAAACCCCAGGAATGCTTCGTGCGTCCTTCACCAGAGAGAGGTGATTCAGGGCAGAAGCTACCTACGATGGCTTTTGGTCCTAGTGTCTCTGATGGCCAGTCCCTGCACTAGACGCTAGCATCCCTTAGCAATAACTGCACATGGCTCCCCGACCACCCTGCCCAGGAACGCAGGAAGGGCCCGGGGTCACGGTTTAACTCCCTGCTTCACAAAGTTTGTATCACTTTGCTCTCTTGCTCTCCCCTATTGGAAGATATTAACAAACCAGCTTGAGGGTTCTGCGTCCCAAGTCAGATCTGGTCAGCTACCAGAGATCTGCTTTCCGACATCCAAACCCTGACAAGTTTGGTCCTTGGGCAAACTTAAAAGTAGCCTTTCCCTGGCATGACCTGAAGCTTTCTGTAGGAGCTGATCTGCTCTTCCAGTGCCCCAGGCAGGGCTCCCGAGGGGCTGACCACGGATGAGGAAGTGCCACCCTGCTGTCACGAGCTCCCAGACCCATGCGGGAAGCTGTTGCCACTGCACCGCAGGGAAGAGCCCCACAGGCACACGTGGTCCTCACCAGAGCTCAGGGCTTCTGTCTTTTCCTCTTCTTGAGAATCCTTTCCAACCCAGACAAAGACCTGGAGTGAGGCGTGAAACGAAAAGTGTACATGAGGGCGCTGCCCACACGCACCGCTGGAGAAGAATGGGGAGGCTCCTGGGCCCCAGCCGGGACCGGACACGGCCCACAGACCAGGACTGGAAGGACTTGGAACAGAGCTTGCAAACTGGTGACCTTCACACACGCTTTCTTGGCCCACCCACCACCACAGCTTGGTCTATAATGCCCGTGTAGCCAGGTTTAGTTACCAGCTTGCATTAAAGTCTAGAATTCCGCGTTCTCTTGAAAACTTGGAGGATCTGGCGACCACGGGCCTTCACGCTCATGTGGATGAGGCTGAGTGGCAGCACCCCCGCCCCCACCCCCACTGCCGATTTAGACCGGCATTTCCAGTTTGCCTCAGGACCCGCCACGCCGTGTCCCCCCACCCCGGCCCCCTCACTCGCTAACATTGCTCAACCAATGAGTTTGAGATCCTTCTCTAGAAGTTCATGAATTATCCCTCTCTGGCATTTGTTTGCTCAACCAATGAGCAGCCAAACATATGCTCATACCAAACAGGCACTGAGTGTGCTCTGGGCCGCACGGGTCTAAAGCTTGGAATAAAAACAAGTTACTACCACTACCACCGTTGTGAGCCTTAATACAAGTTGTGTAATACGACAATTTTTAGGTGTATCTAAGATATCTTAAAGGGGCGCCGGGTGGCTCAGCCGGTTAAGCGTCGACTTCAGCTCAGGTCACGATCTCATGGTTCATGGGTTTGAGTCCCACATCAGGCTCTGTGCTGACAGCTCAGGGCCTGGAGGCTGCTTCCGATTCTATGTCTCCCTCTCTCTCTGCCCCTCCCCTGCTTGCACTCTGTCCCTCTCTTGAAAATGAGTAGCTGTTAAAAAAAATTTTTTTTAACTATTTTAAAGAGCCCCTGTCATTGATAAGATGATACCAGATAATAAAATACCAGTCTTTCTCTTACTTATTTACAAGTGTGTTCCCTGCTAAACTAGAAGCCCCTTCACGGCAGGTACTGTGTGTCTACTTTGCTCATCGTAGGATTCCAGCATTTTTCCTGGAAGACACTGGTGTGTAGTAAATGTGGGCTGAGTGAATGAAGAAACCGATGGACGAATAGATTAGGTGGCCAGAGGAGCAATCGACGACAGCAGCTGGATGGCTCAAGCTGCAAACATTCTGGTATTGATCTTTCAACTGGGCATCCCAAGAAGAAGAGACAGAGGGGAGCCTTATGTCTTTGTGGCTGCCATCTGTAATTTTGATAACTCTGACAGGAAGGGTTATCAACTGCCATCCCCCGAGAGAATGTGAAGCCCTTGAGGGCAGGGGAATGTCTACTTTATTTACTGCTCTGTTCCTAGCATCTAGAGCAGTGTCTGGCACAAAGCAGGTGCTCAGTTAATACTGGTCGACTGAAGGAATGGCACCACCATTGCTACCAGTCCTACACAACAGCCTTCCCCAGGAGGTGAAGCAGAGAGAGCTCAGAGCCCTCTAAAACAGAAGGAGATGCCCTTCGAAACGCCCAGGTGACCCTCTGTAGACTGTTTATGCCCGCATATGATATGCTAAGTTCAAGTTTCTCTACCAATAGATTTAAGGGAGGAGTTCACACTGCCCTAAGGCCCTGGAGAGGACGCTGGCCATCCGATTTGCATCTATATGGTGCTTCACAGTGTGCAAGGTGATCTTATCTACACCTCACCTCGTAGAATTAGGCAAGGTAGGTCCCATCACTCCCATTTCGCAGATGGGGAAATGGAGGCCCAGAAAGGGAAAGTGCCTCGCAACACCTCAGGGACCTTTCCAGCAACATCTGGCTCTTTTAAGCCCTTCTGGCAGCTGATCTAAGCTGATCTAAGGTGCAGTCTAGCACCTCCCTCATCCCAAACAGCCTACGCCTTCTGTCCTCCACCCACCTGGTCCCAGGTGTCCAGGAGCATGACGTCATCTGTGGCCAGGTCTTCCTGCATCAGCTCGCCAGGAACCTCTTCGATCTGGGAAGGAACAGAAGGGTTAACGAAAGCACACCGGTGATCCAGAGGTCTTCCTTCCCCTGGGCGGGCTCACTATGCTCCAGCGGGCAGGCAGGGGATCCTTCCTCCCTGCCCTGCGTCAAGGGCTTCTCCCTGCCCTGCTGCTGACGCCACACGCCTTGCTAGCCCGTCTCCCAGTGGGTAAGCAGAGGCAGAGACCTCCGTCGGGGCTCACCACAAAACGGCCGATCTTGTTGGAGCAGGCAAAGAGGCGAGGAGGGTGGGCGTCCATCTTCTTGTCCTTCAGTCGCGGGGACGTGCGGTAGGCGGCCTTCCCGCCCAGCGCCTCCCAGAAGCTGTCTGTGAGGGGGGGAGGCCACGCCAGTTGCCAACAGATACCGCCTCCCGCCAGCCCTCCTCATCAGACCCCACGGTAAACCCTGCCCTAGCGCGGCTGACTGCTCTCAATCCACCCTCTGCCTTCAAATCCCGGTGGGGACGGGGGGTAGGTGGGGGGGGGCAACAGGGAAGGGGCCTGAGGGAATTTCAAGGTGATGAAACAGGGGCCCAGAGAGGGCACACTTGGCACGACACACAGCCAGGAATGACGACTGCAGGATGGGGATAATTATTCCCACTCCACAAACAAGTAACTACGGCTCAGAGAGGTTAAGCAACTCACCCAACATCACACAGCTAACAAGGAGTAAAGGCAGGATACAAATCTTATCTGACTCTAATCCCCCTATTCTTTCCACTACACCTGCTTTGTCCACATGTGGCTATTTAAGTTCACTAAAATGCAAAACAATTAAGCATTCAGTTCCTCGGTCTCATTAATTCCCAGCATTCGTATTTCAAGTGCTCATTAGCCACATGTGACTAGTGGCCACCAAATTGGACATGGCGGGTATGAATATGTCCATCATCTCGGAAAGCACAGCTACTCTTCCCCATTTCTACTAAGCATCAGGCGGGAAGGCATAGACTCAAAGGCATAGCAGAAAGACTGAGTGAGGGCTGGCATAAAGATGTTCCTACCTGTATTCTGAAAAACAGAGCAGGCTTTGGCATTTCTGTCCACAGAAATTCTAAAGGTTAGGAGAGACTCTGCCCCCATGAGGCTGTTACTCTGCCTGTTTTTCAAGGCCTCCTCACAAGTGACCACCTCCTCCAGCAGCCTTCCCCGAATGTCCCAGCCCAGACTGAGCTCTGCTTTCCCTTAACTCCTGGAGGGCCTCCCTCTCACTGACCATAGCCCTCACTTTAAGCCAACCTGCTTTTGTTGAACACACAAAAGGGGACAGGTATGGAGAAAGGCAGGAGTAAGGAGCCCCCCCCCCAAAAGCAGAAAGAAGGGAGGGAGATCTAACAGCCACAGTCCTCAGCAAGCAACAGGCCCCGATGCCCCCAGCTCCTACCTGGCTCGCTGCCTTCTGCCACCTGCACAGGTTGGGCCCGAAGTACCCTGAGCAGCTCCTGGGCTCCTGTCTTCTCTGCGTCGCTGGCTCCTGCCCCCACCCACAGGTAGGCGGCCGAGGGGGTTTTCAGGACAAAGGCATCATTGGAGTTCAGTGCACCAGCTTTAGGAATTATCTGGGAAGGCAGAGTCCGATTAATCAGAAACCAGACAAAAAGTCCTCAGTCCCCTCCTTACTTCCCAGGAGACCCTGCAGCAGGACCAGCTCTTAGGTGGACCCTTGGAAGAATATACCCATCACAACTGAGGGCACATTGGACAAGGAGGGGCTTAGTTGATTCACTCCCATGATTCACTAATGCACTGTGGCTCGTCAAGGTAATTCCAGAATTCTGGGCCACATTAACAGAAGTTGAGTGCCCCGCACAAAGGAGGTGAGATAGCCCCATTCTCCTCTAGGCTGTTCAGACCATCCTGCACCTTCAGGTCTGCACCTTCCATCATAAAAGGGATAGGAGCCGTCTGGAATACAATCAGGAAGTGTCCAGATGGTGAAGAATGGACTGTTAGGTAGTGAGCTTCCCATTATGGCAGGTATGCAAGGGGCTCCGGGCATCCTTGAAACAAGAGGAAGTCTAAGACATACAATTCTGCTTCCCAGGGCAGGGAAGGTACAATAAGATGCCTCTTAACTCCTGCCCCCACCCCACCCAGTCCTGTGCCCGGAGATCTGCCCATCGAGTCCGAGGGGTTTCAAGTAGGCGAAACCTTCCGGAGGTCCAGGGCCAGGGCATTACCTCAACGGCTCTTGTGGCTCCAGAGCTGCTGGCCCGGACCTGGAAGAGGCGGGTACTGGCAGGGGCCGTCTGCTCACCCTCACGGGAGGTGCCGCCCTTGTAGATGATCATGGGCTTTCCGCCAAACAGGCTCATGAGGTGGGCGGGCTCCTTGCCTTGGACCACGCGGCTCTGGCAGCGAGATACGAGAGCAAAGTCAAGAAAGGAGGGTGGGGGCGACAGTGCTTCTGTGTTCAACCCCTACCCCAGCCACCCTGGCCTGGGCCCCTGCCCCAGACAAGGCCATCACGCTGGTGTCTGCTGTGGGATGAAGCATGGCCCTGCAGCACACAGGGTCTGGGCAGAGAAACGGGAGCTCCAGGAAAGCTGGAGACGACCCCATGGCCGCAGGTCCCCTGGGCACTGCCTCAGCTGCTCTCCCCTCCCATGAGGACCTGCCTTGCTGACCCTGACTCTAGTCCAAGAACCAAGAGAACCCATGTTTGCAAATGTTCCCTTAAATGGAAGCACATGGGTTGTTCGTGGACATTCTTCCAGAACGGTGACGTCAGTCCAGGGCAGGAAAGACGGCAGAGTGATGAGAATAGAGCCTTCTAGATACGGAGAGACCCCTCTTGCATAGCCAGAGCAACCTTTTAAACCCATAAATCCCTTCATATCACATTTATTATGTAGCCATATCCCTTTGTTTCCAGGGTTAAGGTCAAATTCCTCACTATGGCTTCCGGTGGTCTGGCCCCTCCGAGCACCTCTCCAGATTTCTATCATGGCACTCCGTCCTTTGTTCTAACACTCAGTGCTCCCTCCCACCTCAGGGCCTTTGCATATATCCTTCCCTCTGCCTGAAATGTGCCTGCCCAAATCTTTCTCGCCCGTCAGGTCCCAACAGAAAAGTATCTTCCGAAGGAGGTCCTTGTCTAATCCAGTTAGATCCTGCCTGGGATCTCTACGTTCTTACACTTAACATATACGTGTAAGGGGGCTATTATGGGCCAGGCATGGCTCTAAATGCTTTACTAACATGAACTCCTCGTACACACGGCAATCCTGTGGCAGAGAGAGGATACTCAGAGAATACACAGGCATAGAGAGGCTGAGCAACCTGTCCATGGTCGCCCAGAGGTGAGACAGGATTCAAGCCCAAGCAGGCCGGCTCCACATCCCCCCTCCGACTGTGCTGCCACACTGTCTCGACTGCTACCGTCTCCATGTCGCATTTGCCTGAATGTCTGCCGAGCATCTTTCTCCCCCCAAGACCATAAACTGCATCAGCAGAGGGGCGGGACCTGCGTGTTCACGGCTGCGGACGCTGTCGGGCACACGGGGAGCCCCACGTAAATGTTTGCGGGATGGGAGGATGGACAGTCAGAGAGAGGAGTGACCAGATGGACAAGATGCAGGGTGTGGCCCAGTGGGACACTGGGCTGGCCTCACCTGGACAGGGGTCCCTCCTAGCTCCTCATCCAGCTGGGCGGTCAGGATGGCAGACGCAGCGACCTCATCCTGCGTGGACTGGGCGCCCTGCCTGGAAAGGAAGTGATGCTCGGCACCGAGGTTTGCACAGAACCCAGAGTGTCTCCTTTGCCCTGGGCCTGAGAAACCCACAAATCTCCACATTACAGGTAATGGAACTGAGAGGGAAAGGGATTTTCTCACGAGCAACCAGTGCCAGGAACCAAACCAACGTGCCACGCCCCCCAGCTCAGCACTTTGCCTTCTTCTGAGACCTGAGCAAAGGCAATGGTCTTCCTTATCCTAAATGTGCCCCACGGGGACCGGCTGGTTCATCCCGGGCTGGGCAGCCACAAGAGAAGGTGCTCTGAGAGGCCAAGATGTAGAAAGGCGGCCGGGACAATTCTCATGGGGGGAGAGGCAGGTCAGAGTGCAACACGAGCCCATTTGCAGGAAAAGACATCGGTACTTAGCCTCATGTGAATCTGCACAGAGAGGTCTGTGCAGATGTCCTCCAAAAGGCCCGTGGTGATTGCCCTGAGAAGGGAGATTAGGGAAGGCGGCTTTGGTTTTCTGACCCATCTCTTCCTATACTGTCCCAATTTCCTGCAACTGACATGTGTTATCTGTATAAGCAAGCAAAATATGATAAATCAATGTGTGACGCAGCCATCATTTTCAAAAAATGCCTTCTGAATTTTGTACCATGTGTATGTGTTACCTAGTCAAAAAAAATTTTTTTCTTTAAGCTGCCTTGTTTTGTTTTGTTTTTAGAGAGAGAGTGCACATGTGATTGAGGAGGAGAGATGCAGGGAGAGAAAGAGAGAGAGAATCTTAAACAGACTCCACGCACAGAGCCCAACTCGGTGCTCAATCTCACAACCCTGAGATCATGACCTGAGCCGAAATCAAGAGTCAGACCACTTACTCGACTGAGCCACCCAGGCGCCCCTCCTTTAAGCTGCTTTTAAAAGTCTGAAGTTGTTGAATTGAGAGGCATTCTGCAAAATAACTGACCGGCACTCTCCCAAAGCAGTTAAGGTTATGAAAGAGAAGTGAAGACTAAGGAGCTGTCACAGATTGAGACATGGTGATTAAATGCCACGAACAAGTCACGATGGTTAAGTGCCAGGTGGGATCCTGAGTTAGATCCTAGACCAGAAAACGGACGTTGGTGGGGCAACTGGTGAAATCAAAATAAGGTCTACAGATTGGTAAATAGAAATGTACCAATGTTAATTTCCTAGTTTGGATCATTGTGCTATGGCTAAGTAATCGAGGGACATGTGTAATAGGTTCATGGAACTGTCTGTACCATATTTGCAACATTTTGGGAAACCCAAAATTATTTCAAAACAAAAAGCTTAAAGAGGAAGAAATCCAACAATCACCAAGAAGTTTTGAGACTGTACAGTAAGAGAAATACAAGTTAAAAATATACTGATGGGGCAGCTGGGTGGCTCAGTCGGTTGAGTGTCCAGCTTTGGCTCACGTCACTATCTCATGGTTCGTGGGTTTGAGCCCCACATCAGGCTCACTGCTGTCAGCACAGAGCCCGCTTCGGATCCTCTGTCCCCCTCTCTTTCTGTCCCTGCACTGCTCACGCTCTCTCTCCCAAAAATAAACATTTTTTTTAAAAAAACTTAAAAAAATTTGTTTTAAATCTACTGAGATACCATTTTGTAAACGATAAGGGAGATAAACACCCAAAAGTTTGAGAACACAGTCCATCAGTGAGGCTGTCTTGCTCGTTGCTGATAGGAACACAAAATGCTACAAAGTGCATCTAGGGAAAATGGGCACCACGTATCACAATGACGAGCACATTTACTCTTTGATCCAGCAATCCCACTTCTGGGAGCCTACCCTACAGACATTTCTCTACATATTTATTTGTTTTTTTAATGTTTATTTTTGAGAGAGAAAGAGAAAGACAGAGACAGAGACAGAGAGAGAGAGGGCATGCACAGATGGGGGAGGGGCCGAGAAAGCCAGTCACAGAATCCGAAGCAGGCTCCAGGCTCTGAGCCATCACCACAGAGCCCGATGCAGGGCTTGAACTCACAAGCCGTGAGATCATGACCTGAGCTGAGGTCAGACGCCCAACTGACTGAGCCACCCAGGCGCCCCTCCCTACACATTTAAAATGATGCTTGTTTAAGGTCACTAATCACAGCAATACTGGGAATAGCAAAAGACCGGAAGCAATCCAAGTGTGCATTAGCAGGGAATTTGTTAAACAGGCTACAGTGTAGCCACACAGTGGAATATTATGCAGCTGTAGACAAAAAAAAGGCAAGGAAGCATTCTATGTGCCGACATAGATTGATCCCCAGGAAGTATTAAACAAAAAAAGCAAAGTACAGGACCATATACACAGTATGCTATCCTTTGAGTGAGGAAGGGAGGAAACTAAGAATACAGTCATATTTGCATGAACAATTACTGGAAGAATATGTAAGAAACTAATGGAAACAGTTACTCATGGAGGGGCAGAGGTTGGAGAATGGGGTGAAGGGGGGTGGGAACAAGATTTCTCAATAGATACCTCGTTATTCTGTCTTGATTTTGAATTATGTGAATGTGTTACCCATTTTAAAGGAATTAAAATAATTTTTAATTAGAAAATACATTTCAGTACTTAATGTGGAATTGGGGGAGAGATTTTCTGTGTGTTTCTCTGTATTCACTGCATCTCCTACAATGGACATGTAGTATTTCTGGAACAATAGTTTAAAAGCTGTTTCAAGAAATAAGACAAGTGGTGTTGCCCTACAGAGAGGAGCCTCTCCTAACAGCGTGGCCCACACAGGCTCAGGCTTCCCTCAGCCCTCTCAGCCCCACGCTGTGTCCAGGGCCCAGTCAGTGACCCCCACACTCTGCCCATAGCGATGGCCCACAGCCTCACCAGTTGTAGATGATCTGTCCCTGCCGGCCACCATGACGGTAGTTGTACAGAATGATGTAGCTGTCCCCACCGTAGAACTGCCCGTACGTGGCGGGGTCCACAGGCACTTTGTTGGAGCCTTCAATTCTCCAGATCTGCCAAGGCAAGGCTGGGCTCAGACACGGAGTGGCATCCCCACCCCCCAACTCAGGCCAGTGGGGAAACCGTGGTGTGACAGGTCACGGTTACACTACGGGATGAGCTTTTTATACGTGGCTCCACTTGGGCTCAGACTGAAAGTTAAATAATTTGCCCCAATCCCTGACCTGCTAGGATTCAAACCCCCAGGTCTCTTGCCCTGGATCCCTATACCATACCGCCACCTGACCCCATAGTTCTCCCCCCACCCCCCACCAACCAGAGCGATCAGCACAGGGACCGGTAGCTGCATGGTGGTATTCAGAATGTGCTTTTAGTGAGCGTAACACTGCGAGTGCCTGCCTGGAGGTGTCGCAAGGATCAGGTGAGTTTATTCATGAAAATCTCGCACAGTGCCCAGCACAGGGTGACGGCCGTGCAGACGGCAGCCACTCTTATTATCAGAATTGTTATCGTTGTCATTGCTAATAATACCGTTCACTGTATGATTATTGAGTCATCTGGATTTTACAGATCACTCCAGAAGCAGGGCCATCCCTGGGTGACCTCCAAATGATCTCTTAGCAGAGCTCCAGTGACAGTTTTTCCAAGCCGGCATGAGGCCCTGCAGCGCCACCTGGTGGTGTTGCAGAGACACTGAGCCCTCCAAGACCAAGAAGAACCTCCCGACCTTGAAAATTCTAGGCGAAGGAGTGGGATTAAGTCCCATTTTACAGGCAAGGAAAGTGAGGCTCAAAGAGGTTAAGTGACTCATCTGAGGTCACACAGCCGGGCTGCTGGAGCTGTTTCCATACTGCCCACCCTGAACATGTCCACTGTGTCTTTCTTTCCTTCCCCACTGGAGGAATGAATGAATGAACAAGTAATAATAATACCAATGACAAAAACGATAATAAGTAAAAATGAACACTTCTGCTGTTTCTATCATGCAGAACAACGGTTGCCTGCAGCAGACTCTACTTCATAAACATCTCAGGACTCCAGCCCCCACCTCTCCATCTTTTCACTGTGACCTTCCTGGGGTCAAGGCTGTCTTCTCTCACCTAAACTATTACAACAGTCTCCTCATGGCGTCTCAACCTTCATTTTTCCCACCTCGAATCTATTTTCACAGCAAGTTTCAAAAGCACAGAACTGAGCTTGTCACATTTCTGCTTTCGAAGCAAAAAAAAGAAAAAACCCTCACTAGCACCCACTGGTTACAGGATCAAGTCCACAGCCTTGGACCTGGCATTCAAGGTCCCTCCTCGAGAAAGCAGTCAAGCCCCGGGCTCTTGGGGGCAGTTTCCTGCCTGGAATACCCACCATTCTTCCCCTCTGGCAGCAAACTTCTACTTATCCTCTGAGGCCCAACCGAAGGGTCCCCTTCTCTGCAACCACCCTGCCCCCCTTGTCCTTCCTCTGTTCCCATAATCTGTGTGCTGGCTTCCAATCTTCCACAATTAGCTATGGCTGTGCTTAGACCAGGCACTCCTCGCTGGCAGGGTAAGGTACAAGACACATGGTATGTGTCAAACCATACCATGGGCAAACGGCAGGTGCTTAGGGTATGTTGGCTATGAAAACGAACCAAGGCAAAAGAATCCCATCCACCAAAACCAGGGTCCAAACCTCACAGAGAAATGTCCTCGAGAGAGCAGGAGGCAACGCGTGAGCTAGAAGTGCCCAGGAGGGAGCACGGAAGGGGCCTGGACGCCCTCCCCCACGCCCCGCCCCCAGGCACCTGTTTCTGGCCCCTGCCATCGTCATCCATGCCGTGCTGGGCCGCCATGGCAGTGGAAGTGTGCAGGGTGGCAGCATCGAAGGGCACGCGCTCCACGTTGGCAATGTGGCTGGAGAGGTAGGTCAAGCCTGGGCCGTCCGTCTGGTCTGGGTCCCGCCAGTTCTTGAAGAACTGCTTGAACAGCGGGGTCTCACCACCCTCGGGAAGGACAGACACCTGGAGAGGGGAAGGAAGAGCAGACTGTGGCTGGGCTCAGGTGCCCAGAGGACAGGGGCCGCCCAACAGAGGTCCTCGGGGGAGACTCAGACACCCAGTGCACACTGGGGTGGGACACCTACCCCACCCTGGCCCTTCCCCACCCAAAATGGACCCATCCTCACTGTGCTGTCTGGCTCTAGCTCACCTGGGTCTGCCTGGGGTAGTCCATCTTGGAGATGAAGTCGGAGGCCGTTTTGAGGGCGGCCTTCCTCTCCTCCGTGTTGGCCTGCTTGCCTGTCGGCAGATGGAGGGGGTGAGGGGCCCAGGGTGAGTGCTGTGCCCTAATGTCCAATAGTCCAGGGGAAGCAGCAGGTGAACCTCCCTCCCTATTCCTCTTAGGCTGTGGACAGCCAAGGCCAGAGACCCCCAGAGATGACCGCTCCTAGAACTCCTGGGATTCCAGCTGGGGGTCCTGGCTGACAACAGTCACTGTAACAACCGTTTTGGTCCATTTACTGAGCGTGTATTTTGTGCTCCGAAATGTACACAGCTGCGTTCGTTTAATCCACACAACGGCCGTTTGTGATAAAGGTCATTATTATCATGCCCCATTTACATATAAGGAAACCAGGGTCTTAGAGAGGTCAGGTGACTTGACCAAGGCCACACAGCAAGTGGGAAAGCCGCGACTCAGACTCTGCCCCTTCAACTCTGTAGCCTACGCCCCATACCCTCGAGCCCCCTTCTCTCCCCTAGGCCATGTGTCCACCACAGGGGCCCCCTCCCTCCCCACCGTCTGAAGTCTGCCCCAACCCGGAGAGCCTCCCCATGCCTGCACGGCTCCTGGCCAGCACGTGCCAGCCCACAGTTCCCAGCCTTCTTATTGGCAAGGCTGAGGGGCCCAGATGATAATGACGATGACAGCCCTGAGTGCTCAGTCTCTCTCTCCTTCTCTGCCCTTCTCTGTGTGCCTATTGCCTCCCTCCCCCTTCTGCCCTCTTCCTCTGGACTAACAGAACACTGGAGGAAGATGCCGAGGGGTCCTCTCAAAAGCATCTGGGCCAATGTTTTCCAAGAGCCTCTCACCATCAGTCCCCTAGCACAGTGTTTCCTAAACAGAAGCCAGATCACCTTCATGAAAAGCCCCAACCAACACACGTTAGCAGGTTAAAGGCTCTTCAAAGTCCTGCAGTAAACAAGCCTGGTGACATTATTTAACCCAGCGTTGCCCATAAACTTATCTGACCACAGACCTGTACTTTTTTTTTTTTTTTACATGATGCCAATTAACCTCTGAGAGAACTGGTTTTATAACATGTGCAGGAAACACTGGTTTTAGCCCAAATGGGAAATCGGAGGCCCAGAGAGGGTGAGTGAAGTGCCCAAGATCACAGAGCAAGTCAGTCGCAAAGCCAGGGCTTCAGAACAAGATGCATTTTCCATTCAGGAGCCTACCATGCGCCAGGGTGCCTGCACCACAGACCCTGCCCTGCCAGGGCTACGGGACCTCCCACCCAAGGGGCTGGGAGTTGGTTAGCAACCTTTTCCTGTCCTCCGTACCTTTCCAGACAAAGATTTTCCCATCTCTGCCATGGTCCAGGATGAAGCAGTCCTCTGACCTCAAAGCCCCCTGGGCGAAGGGGTTCTCATCAGCCACAAGGGAGACCGACATGGTGCCCGCGCCGTTGGAGACCTGAGGGGACCAGGGACAGGAGGTCCGGAACATGAGCGACTCCCACCGCTTGGGCCTTCCCAGGTGGCGCCCCCCAGCTGACACACTGGTCGGTCTACATCCCAACTGCCCCCTCCCCCCATGACATCCCAGAGTAACACCTGGACTTGTGTCCCCAAGATCTGAGGCACATCCTGCTTTGCCACAACCACATCTGTAACCTACACCCACGTGTAACATAGAAACTGCACACGGAAGGGAAGGGGGGGCATGTAAAACGCAGGCGCGCAGGTGGCATGGGAGAAGAATTGTATAACTGGCCGAGGAGACAGTCAATCTCATTAGTAGAAAACAAGCAAACCCAAAAGGAAATAAAAGATGTGGATGCGGATGAAATGCGGTATCCCGGATTGGAATCGGGAATGAGAAATGGGGGAAACCTGAAGAAAGTCTATGGTTTAGTTAACGGGACCGAACCAGTGTGAATTTCTTAGTTTTGACAAACGTCTCCGGTTATGTTAAGATGTTAAGGAGACGCTGGTTAAAGGGAATGTGGGAACCCTCTTTCCTTTCTTTGCAATTCTTCTGTACATCCTAAATTTATTTCAAAATAAAAATTTTTCACTAAATTCATAAAAGTGTACCACACTAGCCAAAACTCAAAGACAAAATTGGCAATACCCCGTGTTGACAAAGTTCTGGGCAAGCAGGTACTTTTGGACTCGTGGTGAGGGTAATTCGGGAGCCCTTTCAGAGTGCTGTTTAGTAATATGCTATTCAGAACCTTAAGGAACAAATGTTCTATCCTTACTGAGTGCTTCCTACCCGCCAGGCACTGCTCTGAACAATTTGTATAATTTAATAAATTATGTCATTTTAGAACTCCTTTAATCCTTCTAACAGCCCTGTGAAACCTCTACTAATATCCCCATTTCATTCACAAGGACACCAGGACACAGGGAGGCTAAGTGACTACACAGCTAGAAGGCAGACCCGGGATTCAAAGCCAGGCGATCTGACTCCAGAACTGGTATTTTCAATCACTGACTTCGTCTTCAGGCTTTGACCCAATAATCCACGTCTGGGAATCTGTTCTAAGGCCATACTCAGTACAAGTGTACAAAGAGGGACCGTCGGGGCACCTGGGTGGCGCAGTCGGGTAGGCGTCCGACTTCATCCAGGTCACGATCTCACGGTCCGTGAGTTCGAGCCCCGCGTCAGGCTCTGGGCTGATGGCTCGGAGCCTGGAGCCTGTTTCCGATTCTGTGTCTCCCTCTCTCTCTGCCCCTCCCCCGTTCATGCTCTGTCTCTCTCTGTCCCAAAAATAAATAAACGTTGAAAAAAAAAAATTTAAAAAAAAAAAAAAAAAAAAGAGGGACCGTCTGCAATCAGGAAAGGTGGACACATCCTAACATCCATCACTTAGGGGGTCTGTTGAAATTCTTAACCTTCATAAAATAGCACACAACAGAGCCACTAGCCAAGGGCATCTAGATTTCGGTTGTAGAAAGATATTCCTGACCATGCTGAGAGGGAAGAAGAAGGTCACAGGAAAGCGTGAATAATTTGGATCCATTTATATCAAATAGAGATGGGAAAGTGTGTAATTAGATACAAAAAGATGTAATCTGGACTTTCTTTCACTAAAACGGTCACCGTGTAACCATGGTAACCTTAAAAAGGGTGCAGGAGAGGCTGATTTTTTTAAAACTTGAGTATTATAGGGGTGCCTGGGTGGCTCGGTCGGTTAAGTGTCCGACTTCGGCTCAGGTCATGATCTCACGGTCCGTGAGTTCGAGCCCCTCGTCGGGCTCTGTGCTGACAGCTCAGAGCCTGGAGCCTGTTTCAGATTCTGTGTCTCCCTCTCTCTCTGCCCCTTCCCTGTTCATGCTCTGTCTCTCTCTGTCTCAAAAATAAATAAACGTTAAAAAAAAAATTTAATAAAAAAAAAAAAAACTTGAGTATTGTTACTTTTATAATTAAAACATTTTAAAAATGGTACTTATCTTAAACCAGTGGAATTGCATTTCTTTTTATGTTCTGGAGTATTGCTACTTTTTTCAATGAACATACATTACTTTATAATCAGAGTAAAACTCAGTGTGGTTATTCTTCGAAGGTGATAGGAATCTGCACCCCATTTTGTTGTTCTTTTACCAAAATAAGCTGAGGGCACCACATGAGCATCATGGTGTAGGCTGGGCTTTCCCCCAGAGCTCTTGCCCTGAAGCCAGAGTTCCTTAGCTCAAGATCAGCCTGAGTTTTAAAAATCACAAAATACAGGGGGGCCTGGGTGGTTCAGTCAGTGGAGCGTCCGACTCTTGGTTTGGGTTCAGGTCATGATCCCAGGGTGGTGGGATCGAGCCCTGCGTCGAGCTCTGTGCTGAGCATGCAGCCTGCTTAGGATTCTCTCTCTCTCTCCCTCTGCCCCTCTCCCCGACTCATGTGAACTCTCTCTCTTTCTCTAAAATAAAAAATACATACATATAAAAAAAAATCACAAGAAACAAATTCTAAATGAAATAACTACACACGCATGTGCGGCCATTTCTATAGTATTTTCCCAAGTATTTTCTTAAAACATTTTCCCCCCAGTTTTCTCTGTGGACTCCCTAGAAATCCTGCAAAGTTGACCTTACCGCCCTTCTCCCTACCTGACAGATGAGGAAACTGAGACCCAGAGAAGGGATATGTGTTGCCCAAGACCCCACAGAAGAGCAGGACGTAAGTGTGTCCACGGTTGATCAAATTCTCTTATTCTCGGTGCCGGAAGGCAAAGGGAATAGACGGGCACCCACCGGAGACGTGCGGATGCCGAGCCCCTGACGGAGGGCGCTTTGCTCAGGGTCCCATGGTCAGGAGCTGCTTCCCTGTCCTGACCCCACACGCAGGGAACAGAGCAGCTGAGACTCACCTTGTAGAGCTTGGCCAGCTTGCGGTTGGCTGCATCCTCCTTGGCTGTGTCCTCTGTACCTGCAGGCAGGGTCGGCTTAGGGCCCAGCACCTGTAGGAGATGAGGCACGGAAGAAAGGGTGGCCGTGAGCTCCTGGCAGCCCCCTCCCGCAGCGAGGGGCTTGGGTTCCTGAGAGAGCTCCCTCTCCCGGCCGGCAAGGACCACTCGGGCATCCACAGGGACCCTCCACTTAGGGTAGAGCCTCCTCTGAGGACGTCCTGTATCTCTTCCTATGTCTCTGGTGTGCGGATCTCAACCAGACCTGCCTGGCAAGTCCTTCCCTCCCTGTTGCCCTGTCTGCAGGAGCTCCGTGAGAACACCCCACTTCTCCACCTCAGGACAGTCCTTCAGAAATGTATTCTACCATTTCCTCCCCGGCTCTCTAAGAATGGCAAACACCTTCCACCACATGCCTTCAAATGATCCCACTTAATCCTCACACCCATGCTAGGAGGCACAGATTATCGCTCTCATTTTATAGAAGAGGGAGCTGAAGTCCAGAGAGATGGGTTAACTTGTACGCACAGCTATGAGGTAGCTAATTCAGAATTTGAACCTGTATCCCTGTGACTTCTCAGTCTATTTTTACTCCTCTGTCTGGGCTACACCACCAGACTCAGCAGCCCCAGCTACAGCCCCTTCCAAGCCATAGTTGGTATCCAGGCTCCTCCCCATGATAATCATCTTCTACTCTTCCCAAAAACTGGAACTCAAATGCCCCCAGACAAGTAGGAAGCAAAAGGCATGGAACAGAGCTCATGGTCTCCTCCTCATCCTGGTCAACTCTGCCTCCGTTGACACGTCCTCAAAGCACGATGGCTGGCAAAGCCATCCTGCAGTTGCCTAAATGGACCATAAATCACTAGGAATGATCAGAAGAGGAGAGAGGGGCTTGGGTCAGTTGTCTCTTTCTGATCAGGCTCCAGCACGGGGATTGTTCTCACCGCCACCACCCTCCTCCTCAGCTCCCTGGAAAGACCTGACCCTCCCAGCAAGAGGGTGTGGCTCACAACCCCAGCATGCACCAGGCCCTGGGATTCCAGCCCCACCTCTCAGGGGAGTCTGGGATTTGTCAGGGAAGTTGCTCTTCCCCACCTCCCGACGAGTTCCAGCTCAGTGGAAAAACAAATTCACCTCACAACTGCCTAACCAATGGAGGGGAAAGAATGAGCATCCCGCCTCTATGCTCGGCCCCACCCCGCACCCCTGGGATGTGGCCACGGGTACCTGGAGCATCGCCTCGGGCTCAGCGCCCTCCTCCGACACATGCACTCGGGCCCGGCCACTCCGCTCGTTGTCCCGGATGCCCTTGGACACCTGCGTGGCCTTCAGCCTCTCGAATCGGTTGCTGTTGGAGCCACACCACTGGTAGATGTCCTGTGAGACGGGGACCCTGTGTCAGGCAGTGCCCCAGCCTTCACTTAAGCCCGGCCCAATGACACGGAGGAGACTGCGGGGCGTGTGTAAGCTCACCTCGTTCTCTGCGTGCCCTGATGCAGCCGCTGGAGCACGGCCGGGCGCACGGCCGGGCACACTGGGCGCGATCCGTGTGCACCAGGATATGTGAGTGTGCAGCTTGGAATATGTGCTTTCTCACAGGTTCAACTACACCTACAACGTGTATAAACCCGTCTGCCTGCCAGTGGGAGCGGAAATCGGCACAACCGCCTTGGAAAACCATTTGGCTTTGGCTACCAAAGCTCCACAGACTGCTATCCCGTGACCCCGCAGTACCTTTCCCAGAGGTACACCCAACAGAAGGGCATTTGCGTGTGCACCGAACGGCCTGTGCGAGAACACTCTGGGGAGCACAACCTGCAGGAGCCTCAAACCAGAAACGACCAGAAACATAAACAATAAAAGCGTTATTGGGGCACATCAGCCCAGTGAAATCTTACACAGCAAGGAGAATGAACCATCTATAACCAAATGCCATATGGACAGATCTCAGAAATGGAATGTTGATCAAAAGGCAGCAGACGCAAGAAAGAATGATTCCATGCACGCAAAGTTCAGAAACTACTGGAACCACGTAATTCCAGAGAGTTCAGGATGATGGCTACCCACGGGATTGAAGGGACCGGAAGAGCACAGGAGGGCCCTTCTATGGGTTGATGATGTTCTGTTTCTTAATCTGGGTGTCGGTTACACAGGTGTATTCACTTCGAGACACCCACCGAGCTGTGCACTCAGGACTCACACACACTTTTGTGTACTTATTAGGCTCTAATAAAAAGCTTACACAAAATGTATCTCCCAACACTTGCATGGATATTACAGCACGTGTACCTAGGAAGTCGGGGTAGAATGTCTGGCCACGCCCACTTGCAGGTCTGACTGCACACGGGTGTCAGGAACGTGTACACAGCATCCCACATCTGCAAACCGGGCTGGGGTAAGTGCATCCCGCACACGTGGCCATATGCAGGTGTGCGTGTACAACTACACGTGTGACACACACCCAAGTCGATGTGTGTAGGCACTCATCACGGGGCGTGCCCAGGCCTGGTGGGCAAGAGCCGACAGTTTTTGCACGTGCCTGCATTTGTAAGTGACCATATGTCAAGAGGTACGTGAAATGGGCGTGTGAACGCAAGACGTCAGGGAACCGGTATGTCAATCGAAGCTGGAGGATGCTGCGCACAAGGTCTGTGCGCTTGTGTGTGGTGGGCTTGGGTCTACACACGCGAGTCTATGCGTGCTGGGCACATCTGTACTCGAGTCCCTGCAGGTGTGTCTGACTCGCGCACAGAACACGTGTGAACGCAGGAGCTGATGTCCCTGGGGCCTGCCCTTCCCACGTCTTTGTCCGCGTTCGCATCAGTGCGTCCACCTCCCCAGAGTCAGGCCTGGCCAGGCCAGAAGCATCTCAGTGGCCCCTGGGAAAGGGCAGGGCAGGACTCACGTTGCCCAGGTCCAAGATGAAGCAGTCGCCATTGTTGAAGCTCTCCCAGGACACAGGCACCTCGGTGGCACGGACCACACGCCGCCCTTTGACCTGGAAGAGTCTCTGCACCACCACCTCATTGGGCACCACGTGTTTGAATCCTGATGCCACGCCTCCTTTCTGTTGGGTCAAGGAGACAGTGTCAGTCCAGGGCAAAGGGTCCAGGGAAGCAGATATGGGGGCAGGGGAGAGGGGTGAAATGAAGGAGATTCTGGCCTATTGACCAGTAGCCTTCCAGCAGATTCCATGGTCAGATTCTGCTTACTGCCACCCCTCTGAATCTCATACTCACTCTGCTAACAAAGACCCCGGGGGTCACTTGCCTGGACCAAAAAGCTACAGACAATCCTTTCTCAAAACACTGAGGAACTGCATTTCCTAAGGGATGTTCTAAGGAACTTTGGTCTTCCAGGTTATTCTGCAAGGAAAGGGTTCAGGGAATGCTTCTTACTGCCTTACACAATGCACATCAGCATAATAAAGGCTCTGAGAAGTCGCAGGGTAAATAAATAGGTTTCCCTTTTGCTTTATATGGCGTTTCCTACCTTATGGAATCAAGAACTGCCTTCTCTACCACATCCTGCCTATAGCTCAAGTGTTCTGCAAAACATTTTGAGAAATGCTAACCCCAAGCTTTCCCATCCTTCAACGCTCTCCAGGAAGATGGCTCCCGACCCACACCCAGTTCTCCCTCCATCTACAGAAGGAACCCCCGGCTATGCCTTCAGAGACAGTTGTGGGTAAAGTACAACCTCAGGGTCAAGTCCTTGCCCTGCCACAACAGTGCTGGGTGACTCTGGGTAAGTCTCTATCCCTCTCTGAGCCTCAGTCCTCTCCTTTCTGAAATGAGGATGTAAGTCCCTATTCTGCCACCCTCTGCAGTCGTCACCAAGTCCCAGGGAAGGGGCCTTCAGGAAGGCTGCCCTACAGCGGTCAAAACAGCCCTCGGCTCAGGAAATGCCAAGGAAAATCGCTGGCTTTCTCGTGAGCAGTCCCTACCCCCAGGATGACAAGTCAGAGTCGAGAAGGTCCTGAAGAGGGCTTCCTATTTTACTCGCGGTAAACTGAAGCCCAAAGCTGTGAAGCGACTGACTCAAGGGCAGTCAGCTCATGTGTGGCAACGCTAAGGCTTGAAACTCCGCCTCCTGTTCCCAGCCTGGCTGCACGTGTCACGGGGTGGAGTGAGAAGGGCTCCCACTAAGGCCAGAAATGTGGCCCCTCTCCACCAACTCCCTTTGAGGTGTCTGATTTGACACTTTGAGGTCTGACTTGCTGCACAGACTCCATGAGGGCAGGTGGACAAAGCGAGCGAGTTTCAACTGGGCTCTTACTATGTCTACACACAGCAAGCAATATCAAAAGTGTGTCTGAAATCACAATGCCATGCCCCCTGTGCTGGGCATCTTGCCTGCATCTTCCGTGAGGAAGGTGTCAGTCAACCCCATCTTACAGATGAGGAAAGTAGAGTCTAGAAGTGAAGGGACTTGCCCAAGAGCTCACAGCTAGTTAATGTCAGAACTGGGATTCAAACCCAGGTGTGACTACGTCTAAAATACCAACATTATTGACCCCAAATCAGGTTTTCTTAGAGCAAAGGTAACTACGGTCACCCAGGACCGGAGGCGGAAACAAGCCACTGCTCAGAGCACAGGCCTTCAAGAAGCAAGCTGGGTTTTGTTGTTGTGAGTGAAGCGCCCTCTGGTGTCCTTTCTTGGTTCCAGCATGAGGCCTCTCAAGAGGATCCCCTTGGGCTGAGCAGGGCTACCAGGGAGGGATTCACAGAGCCTTTCCTTCCTCTGCTTCAAGGGTCCTCTTGCTGGGGAGCAGGTGAGGAAGGGCAGCTGAGGATAAAGATGCAAACCCGGCATTCACGCGGTAATGACCGCAGAGGCTGCCACTCCGCGAGCCCATGTCAGGGGGGCTGAGGCACCTGCTTTACAGACATGCAATTCAATCCTCACAATAAGCCCTTGAGGTAGGGGCTCTCATTACCCCACTTCAAGAAGGTGAGACAAGAAAACTGAGGCACAAAGAGGTTCAACTCTGCGCCCAGGGTCTCAGCTAGTGAGTGGCAATGCTGGTTTTACTCCCAAGTTCGTCCTCCAGGGACCCAGCCTCGCCCGTCTGCCAGCCCAGGAACGCCTGAGTGTCCGTGGACAGCCCTGACCCAAGGACTTGGTACGGCTGGAGGCACAGAGACAGTGGATCTGAACAACTTCTCCAGAAAGTGTTAAAAGGACACACCAACCTTTACCACGGATTCCTCAGAGACAAGAAAATGGGGACGCGGAAGAAGAGAAAGGCCCTTAATTCTTTTTTATGTTTCCAAACTATTTCACTTGTTCAAGTGTGCCTTTTACTTACAGAAACATTTTTTTTAAGAAAGGAAAAGGACTGTGGCGTGGCGAGTCCAGACTCTGATTTTGGCTCAGGTCATGAACTCACAGTCTGTGGGTTCGAGCCCCACAGTAGGTTTTGCACTGGTGGCATGGAGCCTGCTCGGGATTCTCTGTCTCCCTGTTTCTCTACCCTTCCCCTACTCTCTCTCTCTCTCTCTCTCTCTCCCAAAAATAAATAAATGTTAAAAAAATAATAAAATAAAAAGGAAAAGGGCTGTTTTAGGCCATAAATTTTGGTTTCAATAAACTCTTTGGGGGCACCTGGCTGGCTCGGTCAGTTAAAGCATCCAACTTTGGCTCAGGTCATTATCTCACGGTTTGTGAGTTCGAGGCCTGCATCGGGCTCTCTGCTGTCAGTGGAGAGCCCACTTGGGATCCTCTCTCTCTGCCCCTCCCCCATTCACGTTCTCTCTTCCTCTCTCTCTCTCAAAAATAAACATTTTAAAAACAATAAATAAACTCTCTGTGAATTTATAAAGGAAAAGAATGCTTGATGTCTCATGATTGTGGACACGAATCTCCTGATTAATTAACTCCTCTAACCTTACCATCCTAGGAAATTAGACTTGGAAACGTTAACAAAAAGATCAAAGCAAGATCTTGGAAGGCATTAGTGGGTCTACAACTGCAGGGGATGGAAATTTTCACTATACTCTTTAGAAGTGATTATTGCTTTCTATGGCCTAGTCATTCGGTGGGGCAGAGATTGGCATCACATTTGAACAAAATTCAACAGGATAAATGGTCCTAAAAGTCACTTTCCAAGTTAAAGTGATGCTATATAGATGATAGAGTTCCCTATGTATACATGAATCTACACGGTTATTCATTCACACATAGAGTGCAAAGTATTATCCATCATTTGGTGTATATCTCTAAAAGTAAAATCACACGGGACTTATACTTTCTAAAACCTGCTTTTCTATAATGTTTGACATTTTTCAATAAGCTTGTATTACTCTTATAGTCAGAAGAAGAAAAAAAAAGCTATACAGATTTACATTTTTTTTTAATGTCTAACTGTTTATAAGACAAAGAAAAATGTACTGATTGGGGCTGGTCCCCTCCCTCTCTTGAACTCTAGGTTACTTATCTAAGAAATGGGAGGGAGTCCAGGAAGGACTCAACTGATTCTGTGGGGCCAGGGGCTTCTATGACTCAGCCCAGCCCAGGTTTTGTTTGAACAAAGGGTTTCAAATCACCCAGCCATGAGGGGTCTCTAGGGTTCTGTCTGAGAGGCAGAGGAGGAGGAGGGGGGATCTCCAGATTCTGAAAATTGCAATACTTTTCAGGGTAGGGGGGTTGCAGAACCAGAGGGGCCAGGGCCTATGACATATGACAGCCCTTTCTAGGCCCTCCTGTCCCCTCCGTGCCCCTTCTCACACCCCAAGGACAGAACTGGTTCTGAGGAGCAGGCTTTCACAGAAACAAGTCTTGCGTAACAAAGTCTGTTCCTTAGGGATCTATAATTGATGAGGGCTCCAGGCCAGGAAGCTTGGGCCTGCCAAGTGCGGGGGCAGCTGGAGGACTTGCAGAAGGCAGCAAATAGGACTGGCCTTGGACCTCCCATTTCCACGAGGAGGAGCCTGGGCCTTTCAGGACTGAAGTCCCAAATCCAGGGCCGGGCCAGGAACTCACCCCACAGAGCATTCGGCAGAATACGGTCCAAGAACATCCTGGAAGACGCACCAGAGGGTAGCGGATGCTTGCCACACATGCAGATTCCTAGGCCCCGTCTGCACTAAGATCAGGGACCAGGGAGTCCAGAACGTCCACTGTGAGCCAGTTCTGTGCTGGGCGCTTTACACTGAATCCCAGCTCTGTCGCCTACCAGCTGCGGAAGCTGCTAACCTTGCCCAGAAGTTAAGCTGCTGTGTCCACACAACAGCAACAACAAGCAGGCACTGCTGTTACAAGGGCTTGATAAATGTGCGAGAGCATACACCCAGAGGCACGCGACCGGCCCAAAGCCTCACAGCAGTTAGAGGGGGTAGCCTTGGAGCCTGAACCTCAATCTCCCTGACTCCTGGTCAAGTGCTCTTTCCACTTCCTGTTCCAAGAACTACAAAAAGGCCTGGTTCTTCTCCAGCTCTGGGGTCTGGGTCCCAAGCTTCTCACCTCTTTTTTAAGGTACCAAAGCCTCCTAAAGGGCTATAGGAAGAAGGGGGAGCAGGTCAGCTCAGTAGGAGGAGCTGTGGGTACAGAGAAACTGGCCAACAGGGGGCACTGGATAGGCACCGGGGCATCCAGCCTAGCTCCACCCAGCCCGGGCCTGAGTCCCTGTTCCCAGAACCCACCCTACTCTTTGCTATCTCCGTCACAGCGTGCTTTCCCATTGTCCAGTCCCCTGCGCCTCACCTGAGCAGACTCCTGCTCAGACCCCCAAATACCACCCAGTTGGCACAGAGGACCCTAAGGCCCTGACAGGGGCAATGACTTCTCGAAGGTCACACAGCACATCAACAACACAGACAGGGCTTCACCCCTATGACAGAGCCTGGCTCACAAGAGGCAGGTTGGTGTAGTGGAAAGAATGCTGGGAGTCAGAAGATCTTGGCTCTGGTCCTGCCTCTAGGACTGACTTGCTGGTTGACCCTGGGCCAGTTGCTTAACCGCTCTGTGCCTCAGTTTCCCTCCCTACCTTAAAATAAGATTTTTGCACTCTGACATTAAGGCCCATCTGGCTACCAAAGCTCGTGATCCCCTCCCTATCCTGACCGAAGACAACCCCGGCTTTGTAAAACCACACCTTTCCCTGAACGCTTCCAAGGTGCCAGCCCTGTGCACGGTATTTCCCAGCCACCCTTCACCAAATCCTGTCTCCAGGCCTGAAGGGCAGGTACCACTGGCTCTCATGCATCCAGAGAGGAAAGGAGGCTCGGAGAGGCCAAGTGGCTTGCTTGTCACACAGCACAGTAGGGCAGAGCCTCTCAGGGCTCCTAGCTTGGTTTTGCTCAGCCCCACCTGGCCGAGGATTGGGGGTAAGGGCTGTGTGGGTTCAGACTCCTCAGAGTTCAAGGTCAAAGAGGATTCTAATGAACATAATGAGGAATGAAGTCAAGGCTGCCCTTTCAGATACCCAATATGGGGCCTTCTGTTGGCAGGACCTATGAACTGAGAGGTACAGGAGCAGGACTGGGCCTTGCCCTGGGGAAGCAAGCGGCTGGATGTCCACCCATGGCCCACCCCTCACTGCTGGGGCTAGGAAGACAATCCTGTGAAGTGACACATTTTCTTCTCTCCATTTTAAGATAAGAAATCAGAAGCTCAGAGAGGGAGTGTAATTTGTTTAAGGTCACACAGCTAGGAAGGCCCAGGATTCAAACCCAGGGCTAGCCAACTCCAAAAGCCGAGCTCTGACCTGTCTGCCACCCCAACCTACAAGGCTGAAAGATGGATGGGCCTGAGCAAGCTCTGCCATTGGTGCATCCATCCCTGGCACCCAGACCTACCTTGTACTTGAGGCCAGACTTGAAGTAGCCCAGGAAAGTGGCTGACTCGAAGCCCTGGACCTCACGGTGCTGCACAGCTCGACCATTCAGATAGTCGTCCAGCTGCACGGTGAAGATGGCGGCTGCCCCGCTCTCGTCCTGGCTGCACTCATTGCCTAGGGGGCGTCAGAGCAGCATGAGCCTGGCTTCCCGAAAGTGGACCCAGCCTCCCAAGGAGGAGGAGTCCTGAGCCCCCAGCACTGTCCAGGCCTGGCTGTAGAAGCTGGGCAAGCCCCTACCTTCTTTGGGCCTCAGTTAACCCATCTGTATAAGGGGACGGCGGGAGGCCGGACTCCACGAGTCTCCAAGAGCCCTCTCAGCTCTGACACATCCTCCTACACTCACCTCTCACTCATTCCCCTGCACTCCCTCTCAGACCTCTAGACATGAAGTCAGGCCTGGGAGCAGTGGCTCAGTTCACAGATTAACAAAGTGAGGTGCGGAGATGGGGGGGAACTTACCGAGTCCCGGAGCAGAGCAGGGGCTCCAGGCTCCTGACTCTGCAGGGCAAACCAGGGTGTGGCTGGAGCTAGACCAGGGAAGTGTGGAGGGGGTCCGGGGGCTCCAGGTCAGCCCAGCTCTGAGTGCCACGGTAACCTGTCTAACCCTCAAGACACTCCCGGGAGGTAGGGTGTGCCCTTTCCAGAGGCACTGAGTGGCGCCAAAGGGCAGAGCTGGGGTCTGAATGGGGGCAGGCAGGCTCTAGAGTTTCCAGACCCGCAATGTCTAGCCAAGGGGAAGGCACACGCTCGATGCTCAGCAGTCACTAAGTCCTCCTGGGGGACTGTGCCTCAAGGTCTGTGCTTTACGGGGAAGGGGTGGCCTCACCCAGCCAGTAGTGGAGGTCATACTGCAAGTTGCCATTCCTCAGCTGCACCGTCTTCAGGATGACATAGGCGTCGCCCGTGAAGAAGTCTCCATAAAGGTTGGGGGGCACGGGCACCAGGTCGAACTTCTCCACACGCCAAATCTGCAGGCCGGGCTCCTTCCCTGCCTTGAGGAACTCGGGGTGCTCCACCACCATGCTGCTGGGCTGCAAGAGACAGGCATGGCCTGAGCGGGGGCAGGAGCCTCGGTGGGGAGAGACCCCGGGGCACGAGGGAGGGTGGTTTCCAGCCCCAAGAGCATCTCACTTGAGCCTCTGAATCTCCCCACCTCTGAGGCGAGTCTACCCGTCTCTGTGAGCCAGCGAGCAAACAGGGCAGAGTTTAGGCTCCAAACCCTGTCCTTGACCAGAGTCTGTCTCGCCTACTCAGCTCACCGTGATGCAGGGACAGAGGGCTCCACCTCTCTTCTCCCCTCCCTTCTTAGTGCCAATTGGATGGGACAGCTGAGGCACGGAGAGGTGAAGTGACTCTGCCAAGGACCCCCAGCTAGGAAGCGGCACAGGGAACTGCTGTAAGCCCCAAGAGCATAAGCTCTGGAATGAAAGGGAGACCCCCTCATATGGCAAGGGTAAATCTGGGGGTCCCCAGGGGTTCAGTGGGTTCCCTTCCAACACCTCAGTGGCTCCTAGAACTAGAAGGGTCCTCAGAGAGCTCATTATGCAACCCCATTCTGCAGATAGGGAAATTGAGGCCCCAATGGGGGAGGGTAGCGGCCCACGGTCACACAGCCTTTTGCTTTTGCTCTTTGGAAGATTTCCCATACCCCATCCATGTCCCCATCACCCTCCCAAGAAGGGCCTAGATGACTGAGCCCAAGTGGCCTCCTGCGCTGTCTGCCTCCTCCCTCCTGCCCCCCCAACGTCCCACCCCCAAATTCCATTTCTTGGAAAAGGTGGAGAGGACGCAGCCGGGGTCTGCAGGAGCCTGTTGGAGAGGAGGCGGTCAAGGATCGGGGGAAGGACATCAGACATGCACAGGGGCTAGAGATGGGGCAGAGGCAGGATGGTTAGCCTGGAGCTGGAGCGCAGAAATCAGCAGGCACAGGTCACCTCGGGCCGGAGGACGAGGACGGATCTAAGAGAAACCAGATGGGGGGAACTCAGGCAGAGGGGTGGAGAAACACGAAGGGAAAACAGGAGAGAGGAGGAGAAACCAGACAGGACAGAAGAGACAACAGAGAAGGCAGAATAAATAATAGGAATGAGCATAAGCAGGCAGAAGTGAGATCATACAAGAAAGAGGGGGGGAAATCCTGGACAGGGAGAGAGAAATCAGACAAGAAAGAGGTATCTGAAATGAAATCAGAAATCAGAAGAGGGGAGAGAAATCAGGCAGACAGAAAGAGAAATTAGACCAGGAAAAAGAGCAATCAGGAGGGGAACAAGAAATCCGGCCAAGGTGAGGTTAGCCTCTAGGGAGGGAAACAGCCAGGCCCCCTGAGGCTCCCACCCCCTTCCACCGGAGCCCCAGAAGCAGCAAGAGATACTTACAAAGCAACAAAACAGTTTTTCCATTCTAGACCTGAATTACTCCCCTTTTCCTAGCGCTGTATCTGCAAGAACTTACAATAGAGAGTTACTCCGGGAGCCCCGGGCCCCCCGGGCACTCACCCGCGCCTCGGGCACCCGCCCCTGGGACGCCCTTGCCTGGGACGCCCCCCGCGACGCGGTGGCCGCGCGAGCCAGCGGCGACAGCGCGCACAGCGCCAGGACCAGCGCGCAGAGCAGCGCAGGTACGGAGTGGTGCGGCGCCATGGCAGCGACGGCGGCAGAAGACCCCAGCCCGCAGCCGCGATCCCCCGGTCACCGACCCTTTATAGCCGCCTGCCCTTCCCACTCAAGCCGGGACCGCCCCTCAGGGAGGGCGCGGGGCCCCGGAGGGGCGGGGATTTGGCCGGGAGGTTGGAGACATGAGGGATTCAACCCGGACCGACCCAACCGGGCGTGGCTGCCCCTTCACTCCTGCTCCCGGGCGGCAACGAAGCAACCGGCCCGGGGAATTCAGCAGGCGCCCACGCAATGCACACTACATGGGTGCGTGCAGGCACCAAAGGCGGGGAACCCAGCTCGGCCTCCTGTGTGCCCCACACGAGCCCCCTCCCCTCGCTGCCCCTAACATCTCCAGTAAAACGATGACAGGAACTTTTATTTTGTGAACTCTTTCCACACATATGAAGGCCAGCACCTCACAACATCCTTTACAGAGCAGGTCCTATGAACAGCCCCACTTTACAGAGGGGAAAACCGAGTGCAAGGTGGTCAAGCAACTTGCGCACAACTAGGAAAAGGTACAGCCCAGATCTGAACCCAGGCAGTCTGGGGGAGAGGCCCACCTAGGCCGCCTGTAGCTGCGCCTAGCTGGGGGCAGGAGGGCAGGGGGCTTGCCTTCACTGCACCGGGGAGCAAGCAAGACTCCCGGGGGGCTGGGTAGAGCTCTCCAGTCCTGAGATTGCACACGCTACTCTACTTGAGACCGCCCTTCTTTCCTTCTTTTAAAAAGTGTTTCTTTTTATCACAACCTACAGTCACCTATTTGTACAAAGTTGTTCCCCGTCAACCCCACTCACTGCCCCCCAGAAACAACCACTTCTATCTACCCCCTCTGGGCTGAATGATGCTTGCAGGGCTCACCTTCACGTCTTAAATAACAAGCCCTTATTGGTTCTTGTCGTTGTTGGGTTTTGGGGAGGGGGCCCAGAGGGTTCTTTTTTCACTTTAAGGTCTTATCTATTGGCTCCTTGGGTGGGGGGGGGGAAGGAGGGAAGGCAAGGATTCAAGTCTCTTCCCCACTCCCAGGCTCCCTTCCCACCCCTTCACTGTCCCGCTAGAGGCACCCAGTCAGTGGGTTCAGACAAGTACTATTCTGACTCACGCAGGCCTGCTTCCCACCTCCACCAACCCCTCTCTCTTCCCTCCCCCAACTCTGCTGGACCCACTTCTCTGTTTCCAGATTCTCTTCCCTTCCTCTCTCCTAATAGCCTAGTGCAACGAGAGGAAGAGAACTGGGGAGCTGGAGACCTGTGTAAGGTACTTCATGCCTCAGTCTCCTCATCTACTAAATGGGTACAGTAGTTACTGAGGATTAAATCAGTCTGTGTGTATGAAAAGGGCCTGGCCTGCAACTAGGTAAACGGGAGCTCCTGTCCCCATTCCCGCAAAGCTATGGTCACCTATCCCAGCTCCTAATGGAGCCCAGTTTCTATTGAATCAGGCTAAAGTTTACCCTGTACCACCCACAACTTCCTCCCACTTAAGGGGGTCTGTAGATCAGATAAAGAGCTAAGGGAACACACAGAGAGAAGGCAATTCAGACTGTAGGGATTGCTAGAAGACTTCATGAAAAAAAAAGGACTTGTGCCCCAGGCCTCAAAGAGCAAGGAGGAGGCAGATTGAGAATAAAAGACATTCTAGGGGAGGGGACAGGCTGGGCAAAGGACAAGCAAACACAGGCCACATCCAGTGAGTAAGTAGGGGTCCAGTCTGAGACACAGGGAACAAGAGGAGATGAGAGGCTGGCAAGGGTCACAGGGGCCCTGGAGCCCCACAAGAGTCTGCAACTTATCCCAGTGTCTGCAGGGAGCCACGGAGAGATGCCTGAGGGCTCAGGGCTGTGTGCCCAGGCCCTGGCCTGCAGAGGCTGAATTCAGGGCTCTTCCCTCTCCCTGGGGATTTGGAGGATTATAAACCTCCCCCAGTTCCCAGATGCTCTCCATGTAAGCATAAAACGGTTTCACCTCTCTGCATAGCAATTTAGCTCTGTGAATTCGAAAGACCCAAGGCCACAGAAGTCCCACTTCCTTCAGTATTCCTTACAGAGAAACACCAAAATATACATGCAAGGATGTTCACTGAAGCATTGTTCGAAGAAAACTGGAAAGGACCCAAATGTCCTGGTTAAATAAATTATGGAGCCGCCATACAATAGACCACTCTGCAGCTGTGAAAAAAGAATGAGCTAGCTCTGATTGTGCCTGGCACACAGTAGGCACACAGTAAGCAGAGAGAGACCTCTAAGCACAAAACGAAGCAAAGTGTACGAGGACTATCGTATGACTCCTCGCCTCTTTTTTATAAGGGTGGTGGTTTTTGCATGCATCCTTCAAAAGTCAAGGAGGGTAAACACTAAACTGTCAAGGCAGTGTGCTTTAAAGGGGACAGACCAAGGGGGAGACTTTCACTTGCAAATCCTACTGTGCCTGCCTGAGGCTGGGGTCACTGCAGTCAGCCTGGGAGGACACCTAAGGGTGATGAAAACATTCCAACCCTAGATAATGGTGATGATCACACAACAGAAAAATCTACTAAAAATCGTACTCCTAAACACTCACAATGGGTAAATTGTTACCGTATAGAAGTTACACCTCAATCTACTCACCTGAAAATAAAATTAGCCGTAGGGTTTAAAACTATTTCCAGGTATGTATCCATGATAGTTTTTGTTTCTTTTAAAAAAGAAATAATACCACTAAAAATATACTTAAAGTAATGCCCACTCATTGGACAGTTCAGAAAAGACAAACGAGTAGGGAGAAGAAATCTCATCATCCCAGCCCCCAGAGTGAAAGTGAGTTGGCAGCTGGCCCAGCTGAGCAGTCCCTTCTGGAAGAGTGGCCCTGACCTGGCCAGTTGGTGATTCACAGAGGGCTGCTGTGGCTTGGCCTTGGCCCCGGGGGGTCACCGACTACCAGCCCAGGGTCCCTGGCCCCCAGGTTACTGATTACCAAGACCCTACAGCTCTGGAGCCTGGGTCCTCAGCACTGGAGACCTGGTGAAGAGACCCTGGCCCCAGCCTCTGGGGAGCCCGCAGCCTGGAAACTCTTGCTACAGGGCAGTGATGTGTGTGGGCTGTGATGGGGCAATATGGTCTCACACTGCTCCCCGCCTGGAAGACGATGTATGAGTTCAGGACAGTGGGGGATCTCAGTGCAAAAGAAAGACCCCTAGGTAAAAATGAAGAGGCCCAAGTGCTAGACCTCCTTCTGCCACTGACTTCTTGGATGACTTTGCATAAGTCGCTGTCCCTGTCTGGGCCTCAAGTCTCCATATGCCCTATGCACTGGGGCAGCATGCTCTAAGATGCCTTCCTGGCGGCAGCATTCCCGGAAACTGTCTGTGCAACCATATCCCGAACCTACACATCTGTGAGCCTCAGTGTTCCCATCTGTAAAATGGGGGCATTGGACCAGCTCACCTCCATAGGACCCTCTCATTCAGACGGTCCAGGGCCCCTAAGCTGCAGAAGGAGGCACCACCATCACCGATGGCAGCATGCCATCTCACCTCTGGGTCCGGACATCTCTGGGAGAAGAGAGGGAGGAAAGGCAGGTGGGGTCCAATATGGAGTCTCCTTACAGCAACCAGAGAAAACAGGCATTGAAGTTCCCATGTCACAGATGGGGAAACAGACTCCGCGAGTTTCAGTCACTTGCTCAGGGCCACTCAGCTGGAGAGACGCACCGCTAAGACTCAAACACACGTTGGGCTGGCTCTAATCCCCAAGGGCTGTCTGGGGAGACGAGGCAGAACCCTCCAGGCATCATCCAGCCTAGGCAGGGAGCAGCAGTGACCCCCGCAGTAGCTAAGCCAATCAAGGCCAGGCCAGCCCCGACAGCCAGCAATCTCTGAGGCAGTCAACCTCACCCCCTTCCCCACACACCTCCCAGGCTGGGGCAGGGGGTCGCAGGAAAACCTGCTAGGCCCCCCGCACACCTGTATGAGTACCCAGGACAAAGGCATGTCCTAGGAAGACCCCCGGGCTGTGGCCATTGAGCAGACGGACTCTGCCACCCACAGACACTCGGGTCGGGCCTGGTTTCTCTGACTCGGGAGGTAGCCTGGCTCTGCCACCACTTGTCCGGAGAGCACATGTCCTAGTCCCTGCTCTCCTCTGGAACTCACACGTCCCTTTGACCTTTGATCTTGGGTGTTCCTGGTTCCTGCCCAGAGCCGCACACACAGTAGGCAGCTTTTCAGTGTCTTCCGCAGGAAGGAGTTATACAACCATGTCCCTCCCCTGTCGCTAGACCCCCCTCAACTAGCTTGGCCCTGCTCCCTGTGTGACCTCAAGCTGGTCTTCCTGTCTCTCTGGGCCTCCCAGGGCAGCTACCAGAGACTGGAGGAGGCGGCCTCGCCCTCCGCCCCCGGCCACTGTGTACAAAAGGCCTTGGCCGGGCCTGGAAGACGCCACCCTGTTCTTTTCTCTTCACCCCAAACACTGTTGTGCTTGATTTCTCAGGCAGCCAGCCACTCCTGGGAAGCCCTCACTTGAGCTTGTTTGCTTTCTGGCTCACTGCTGTTCTCTGGGTCCTCCTGGGAACACCCACCCCTCTGGCCCAGGATTTTGCTAATTGGGACAATAGTCAGTAAACAGAGAGGCCAGTTATAAAACCCAGTGAAACTGAGCAGGGCCTCCGTGAGGTGTGGGGAGCCTGTGGCCTTGAAAGAACACGCGTTTCAGAACCTGGGAAACTCAGCTCCTGTGATTAGGGCCTCAGCTTCCTTATCTATAAAATGGGAGGATAACACCCGGCTCACAGAGACTCGAGGAAGCCCAGAGGCCTGACACACAGGAAGAGCCCCCCGCAAAGTCAGCATCCTTCTCCCTGAACTGCCTGGTTTCTTTGCACAGAGGCCTCTGTTCAGCATGGAGACATCATGTGCGAGCAGTGTGGGGGTGCGGTGCAGGAGAAAGCTTACAGGTTTGACAGCCTCTTGAGCTGAGCTGTGTGACCTGGGAAAGGTTACTTTCCCTCTGAGCCTTGGGTCTGTAAATAGGGATAGGGAGGCCCGGTTCAGAATGGTTGGGAGCTCTGGAGCCAGAATGCTGGCATGAGTTACACAGAGAAGGACTCGTGAGCAGCCATGTTCATTAGTCCATCCTCTTCGTAGACAATGACTCCAAGGACAAGACTGTCACTTCTCAGAGTCACACAGCAAGTACCTGGCAGGGCAGACCTAGAACCCAGCTCTCGACTCCCAGGTCCAGGGCTGAAGCCTGAGCCCATGACAGGATAGAGCTCCCTGGAAGAACCAGCTGAACCTCTGCCTTGGCCCAGTCTACCACGGGTGTGGACAGCTGTTGGGGAGACGGCCAGTAGGGCTTGGCTGACGCCACCTCCAAGAGACCAACGATCTCAGGGACTGAAGCCACTGGCCCTTTTCCAGCTTCCGGAGGTAACCCCACCTAGTGCTGAGAACCAAGACGGGACATTTAGAGGGGGCCTGGCCGCACCACTTCCTGACCCCGTGCCCTGGAAGCAGCCAGATTTGGCCACGGCCGTGGCCCAGCACCCTTCCTGCCAGGGTCCACTTCTCAGTCTGTCTCCCCTTCCCCAGGGGAGGAGCTGGCCCTGGGAGGCTTGGCAGGCCAGCGGCTGGGGTTGTAAACAGTGACAAAAACTGTATCCCAGCCCCTTTGGCACTCCACAGCCCACCAATAGGGGAGACCCGGGCACAGACACAAATGTGCAGCAGGACAAAGAGGGCCCGACTGCAGGCATTGTAGCCATGGGGCCCAGTAGAAGACACAGACACGGTCTCCATCTGCAAACCTCTGGGGAGGCAGGGCCTGTGAGCCCCAAACCAGAGCCAAAATGAGCAGAAGCCATGGGAGGCAGCCCCCTGCTCCACAGAGGAAGGGCTTCCCAAGAGGGAGAAAAACCATGTGCATGATTGTGGAAAGAGCACCTGCCAGGAAAATCTGGGTTTGAATCCCTGACCTAGCACTTCCTAGCTGTGTGCCTTTGAGCAAGTAGCTTCTGCTCTCTGGGCCTCAATTTCCTCATCTGTAAAATGGGGATTATAATACCTCCTTCCTAGGGTTGCTGTGAGAATTCAGTAAGGTAAGATACACTCGAGGCTGAGCGAAGTGTTGGGCATACAGTAGGCAGCTATTAAAAAACGCTTTGGTCATTGTGTGCTGGTGGCATGGGTAGGTGTCTCTCTGAGACTGAAGTTCCTTATATATAAAATTGGGGTAAAAATACCTTTCCCAAAGGCAAGTGGAGGGGACTGAATGCGAGCATAAATGTGGAAGATTCTAAGACCATGCCCAGCATAAAACTCATGTTCAAAAACGCCACTTTCTTTCCTCCTCTTCTGGAGAAGTAATGAGCCGCCCGGTGGTGACCCAGCCAAGGGGACTCAGGTGACAAATGAACCAACTCATCTCTAAGGACCCTTCAGGCCCTGGGATCTAGGATTCTGAAAGAAATGGCAAAGGCAAATAATGTTTGTGCATTTGGCCAAGTCTGCGGGTCAAGTTGATCTTTCACCACGATCCACCAGGAACCTTAGAAGCTCCCTAGGCTAATAATCATGCTGGGAACAATAACAACAGGACATCAGAAGATAGTGACATGTCCCTTCTGCTGCAGGCTCCAAACGAAGCCCTTCTTTGTGCCTGAGCCTTGCACAGCCAGCCACAGCCAAGACTTCCGCGCGCTGGGCTCAGGCAAGAAGCACGAGCCTATCCACCTGGGTATCAGTCTACATCCTGCAGGCAGAACTCTCAAGAAACACAAATGCAGCAGGTGTGGGGCAGAGGAGAGATGACAGAGTCCGTGAGCGGAGGCCAAGCCCTCATGAGCTCAGGACACGAAGAATGACCAGCAGGGTGAAGACTGTACAAACTCGTATTGAACAGAGCACAGGGCAATGCCCAGTGTGAGTCTGAACAGCCCAGATCCCCACCACAAGGGCACTTGGGAACGTGGCCTTTCTTCAGTGCTTCAGTTTCCTCCTCTATAAAATGGGGTGATGATTCCTACCCTGTAGGGTGTCTGGGAGGATTGAAGGAGCCCCTGGCACCAGGCTTGGCATGCAGCAGGTGTTCAATAACCATAACATCCAAAGACAAACTCCCGGCCTATGTCCAGGCCCTGTATACACACAGCTCACTGGCCGCATATCCACCCTCGACCTCTACCTCTGTGTCCTTCCATGCAAAACAGGAGAGGGCTGGGGGGCCCAGCCAAGGCCCAGAGACCCAGAATGGTTGCTGATGCCAGGGATGGGGAGGCATCTCAGGAGAGGGCCTCCAGCCAGCACCTAAAGAGCCCACCTTGCCTTCCAGCCGCCATGAATCTCTCCTCATGACACCCTGCCCTCTTTTCTGGTCTGCCCTCACCAGAAAGAATAAGGGCTCTGGAGTCACCATCTGATCCCAGTCCTATCACTCATTATCTGGTGACCCTGAGCAAGTGACTCAACCTCTCTGAGCCTATGTCCTTGAGTACAGAGTGGTCAGATGATCTCACAGGCTTGCCAAAACCTGATCCTAGTCAAAGTCAGTTATGGAAAAATTCCTAAGCCCATAGCATGATGAGAGATTCTTTGCAATTTAGCTCAAACTTTTACCTACCATAGAACTTCCAGAGATGCAAAGATATTTTTTATTGCTACTAATCCTTTTAATTGTAATAGTTTTGTGGGTTTTTTTTTTTTTAAATACTTTCCCCTCTTAAACATAAGCAGAGGTATAATAGTGGAATGCTTTTGTTCCTTTTCCGGCCCAGAAAATAATCACAACCAGCTGGAAGAATGAAACAAGATTCAGCACATACTACCCAATGGCCGGCACAGTCGGGCTCCGGAATGGGCGCTGTCTTCTCTCCGGGCTTCACCTGCATCCAGGCACCTGCCCAGTGACCAGCATCACCCTGCAGGCATCTGTCCCTCCGGGGGCTCTGGGAACCCTCGGTGACACTGTGGCCTAACCACAGTCATCCCACCAAGACACGACAGGAGGGCTGAAGCCAGAGCTGACGTGCTCCACCCTACACACTCTGTGCCTCACAACCCCACACCCTACTTCCCAACCTCACATCCCAGGACTGTGCTAGGTCAGGGTCTCCATCTGTCCTCGGGAACCACTGCACCAGATTCCTCGCTGCCATTATCCATAGAGATTGCATCACTGCTTACTCAAGACCCTTCCATGGCCCCCAGCGCGGACTGGAAGTCAGGACCCCCAAGCGTGGCATCTCAGGCCCTCCATGCTCTTTCAGCCTCGTCACCCACTGACTCCTCCAGCAACACTCTCTGGGCCACCTAAACGTGCCTCTAGATGCCAATTTCCGGCCTCTAGAAGAGCTGGGGTCTAGCCTCAGCTCTGCCTCTGCCTCTGCCTCGGTGTGACCTTGCCTCTCGGAGCCTCGGGCTCCTCATCGGGTTTTTGGGGCTCCTGTGCAGACCAGACAAGATAAGGCGGTGAGCGCCAGGCGCCAGGGGGCTCAGGAAGTGCTAGCCTGGAGCCGCCGTCCAGGCACCTGCAGCCTCTCCTTGCCCTCCCACAGCAGCTGGTGGCTATCTGCTTCTCAGCCCCAGCAGCTGTGCGTGCTCTCTCCTAAGTCCCCGGAATGCAGACATGCTTGCAGCCAGCAGCGGCAGCCAGAGGGGGAAGCAGGAGGGAGGGTGGCTTAGAGGAAAATCACTGGGGTCTGGCCCAGCCAACGTTGGTGCTCACAGCTGCCTCTGAAAGAAGCGGGGGCCCGGCAGGCTCTTTCTGAGCCAGGGACTTGGTCCCAAGCCTTGACCCCTGTCTGAGCTCACAGGGTGGTAGGGGGTACCCTGGGCCCCACTCCTCCCGGACACTCCCACTCTCTGGCATCCAAAGAGACAGGAAGGAGGAGGCAAAAAACAGACAGGCCTTTGTGAGAAGACACAATTGGCCCCTGCTGCTTCGTGCTGGAGCCCCAGGCACTGACACGGAAAGGGTCCCTCCGTGACCCAGGAGCCTGCTCCATTGCTACGTCCCAAGCCCTATGTCCCAGCACCCTGTACACCGTGTTCTCTGTGCCCCATACCAGACCTGTGGTCCTCATACCTTGTCCTGCGTGCGCCCCCTGATGCGCGTTCCATGCGCTGCGTCCCATGTCACTTACACCTTACATCATGCTCCATATACCAGGTCACACAGTTGTCTGATGCCCTCTGCTCTACATACCAGCTTTCGAAACACCAGGTCCTGTCCCTTGAAAGTGTGTGCCACAAACCTTGCGCTAAGTCCGTGAATGGTGTCCCCCACTCCGCGATTCCCGTCTCTAGGGTAATGATTAAGGAGGCCAGACTCCCAGCCCTTCTGACTGTTGCCTATTCGACTGAGAGAAGTTACCTCCATAGTCGGTGCCTCAGTAACTTTGGCTATGAAATAAAAATGATACGAACGCTCACCTAGGAAGAGTTGTGGCGGGCATGAAAAGAGATCATGCATTAAAAATGCTAAGCCCAGCACGTGGCACAAAGTGAGTCAATACAATGTTTGTGAACATTGTTATAAGCACACCCAGGTACCTGTACTGCCCCCTGTATACTGCGTGCCAGGCTCCCACATGCCTGGCTCACACGATGCATCAGACATTCCACCACATTAGCGAAATTCAAACAATAAGCTACAAGAAGGATAGGATTATCCCCTCTCCTATGGAGGAGAAATCCAAGGCTCAGAGAGGGGCAGTAATCTGCATGAGGTCACACAGCTAGAAAGAGTGAACCTGGAGGGGCACACATGTCTGGGCACTCAAAGGGACAGAAAGGAGATCACTGGTGGGCTAGTGGGGGGGGTGTGGAGACAGGCATCACTTAGGGATGATCAGGGGTGATGAAAATAGTGTCCAACTGCATTGTGGTGACGGTGACAGAGCTCTGTAAATTTACTACAACTCACTGAATTCATTAGAACAGGTGAGTTATGTGTATGTAAATTACTTTGACAACTTGCAGGAATTATACTTCCAAAAAGCTGCTGCTGCTGCTGCTGCTGTTGTTGTTGTTCTTTTTAAAGCTCATGCACTTCCTATGCACCATTCTGCCAAAACGTGCAGCAAAAAAGTGAGTACAGACGGTCACAGAGGCTAAACAACCTCTCTGAGGCCCAGCCGGGAACAGCCTTGAACGGGGAGGTTCCCAAACACCTCTGCAGCCCAGGTGTGCAGCAGAATCCCTTAGGGAGCTCCAGAACCCGTGGATTCCCAGGCCCCACGCCCAGCCTCTGGGTGTGTAGGTCAGGGTGGGGCCCAGGCACCTGGGATTCTGAGACTTAGCCTGGACTGGGAGCCACTCATCAAAGCCCAGCATCTTCTTTCACAGGCGGGAGAGGGGACTTGTCAGACCCAGTCAATCAAGCAGTGGGGAAGCCAGGGCTGAAATTGGGGCCCCCTTCCCTGTCCTTTCTCTGTTTCCCTCCTCCTCCCTGGCCCTCAGCCTCCTGGTGACTCAGGGGTCTGAGTCATCCTGTGGCACCACAGAGGAAACTTCTTAGGAAAAACAATCCCCAAACAAAGCCTCCCCTGATCTGCGGAACAGAATAAGCCCAGGAGGCTAAGAGAGGGAGGAGAGAAGAACACAGGGTGGAGGTAGAGACCAGGACCCCAGAAAGACTTGGTCTCTCCTACTGGCCACTGATTTGTGTGGGACCCTACAGAAGGCACTTCCCTGCTCTGAGCCTCAGTTTCCCCACCTGGAAATAGCACCTACTACTGCACGTAGAAGCTTATTATGGACCCCACAACATGATAAGTTTTTGTAAGCTTTTTCTTATGTAATGCTTCCCCAAAACCCATGGCTAGCATCATGCCCATTTTACAGGCAGGGAAACTAAGGCTCAGAGGGGTTCAGTCCCAGGTCACATAGTTAGGAAGTACAGGGCAGGGTCTGGATCTAGGGCTATCTAACTCTGAAGTCTTGCTCTCACTCCTACACCCCTGTAAAGCATACCTCCTGCATGTGTTGGCATGCAGTTCACATCTCAACAAAAATAAGGTGAAAGGCCATGGTAGGTTCTCAGCTACAAACGCGTCTCTCCTTTCTGTGTCAGGCCTTGTTTCAGGACCTCCCGGCCCCGTGGGGAGCACACAGGAACTTGGTAGTCACTCAAATGGCTCTGGGCAGTGGGAGCACAAGGCAGGGAGCACCCAGGGCCTAACCAGACAAGGAGGAGGAACGTTTGTGCAGAGCCTTGAAGAACGAAGGGAGGTTTGTCTTTGGGAGCTGGGAACCACCAGGCAAGTCAGGAGGAGGGAACAGCAAAGGCAAAGGCTGGGAGGTGTGACCCACACAGAGCAAGGCAAACACTCGAGGGGCATGGCTGGGGAAAGGGCCCGAGTGCCAGGAGTCCTGGCCTGCTCCCAGGCAGGAGGGAGAACAGGATCAGAGCTGGTGTCATCTCTGCAGAGGGCCTGGCTGGCCGCTGACACGGGGGTCAGGAGTAGGACTTCCCCTGAGGCCTACCTGGAGCCCCTCCTCTGAGCAGGCTTCGGGGACCACCCCAGATCCCTTGCCACTCACCCATGGGTCAGAGTCTCCCCCAAGGGCCTCTTCCTCGGCCATCGCCGGGCCGGGCAGAGGGTAGGCGAGCCTCTCCCGACCACATCGACCTAATCGCGCAGGCCTATAAATAGGACCCCGTGGCTTAGTCTGAAATAGCTGTGCCAGGCCCAACTCCACAGGCATCACATGGGCACACGCAGTTCCGGAAATGGTCCTTGACACATTGGCACATTAAAACCCAAAACTTCCTCAGGAAACCATTGTTTCATGCTTTAATTCACTTTCTTAAACAAGAGGCAGTGGGTTAGGGAGAAGAGCCCACCCAACTCCTGCTGATTACTGGCAGTGGCCCTTGTGACCCCTTCTCTGCTCCCTACTCTGGGGGCCCTGAGCAAGCCACTACCTCTCTCTGGGCCTCAATTTCTCCAAACGTAACTAGGGTGGTTGGATGATTTTCTTAGGGCCCTTCTAGTCAGGATACTCCCTGGAAATATCTGGGAGACCCCCTACCCACCCAAATGCCCATCCCATTGTTGCCTCTTCTCCAGTTGACTTGGGAATTTTTTTTAAATTATCAGCATTAAAAAAAAATGAGAATTGCAAAAGGGAGAAATGAACAGGTCTTTGCCCTGTCACTGAAAGGCTGGGTGACCTTAGATGAGTCACTATCTCTCTCTGGGCCCCAAATTCCTCAGCCATAAGATAAAGATGCTGGTGAGATGATTACAGATTTGTGGCCACACAGGACCCCCAAGGGGCAGATTACAACATGGATGGGGCTGTTATCAACCCACAGGGAAGTAAAGATAACCAAGGTTATCAGCGTGCACCAGGCATTTGCTTCGAACTTTACTCCCCACTCAGTTAATCCTCAACAACCCCCTCTCCCCATCTCACAGATGAGTAAACTGAGGCTGAGGGATTAAGAGATGTGACTAGCAAGTCGGGGCCAGAGTGATTTTTCAGGCTCAGACCCGTTACCTCTGGAGCCCAGGATGTAACCACACTCGGTGCTGCAGTGAGATGGGTGCCGGCGGCTAAGGAGTGCCGACCAACAGGGACATAACCCAACAAAGGCAGGGGACAAAGAGGGGAAGAGCGTTTTACCGTGGGAGTGACAAGGCTTTGCCCAGTGACACTCATTGTCTCCGACCAGTTTACGATGTTGCCCCTCCCGTCTGCCCTCCTCCCCTCCTCTCACCTGCTCTCAAATCCCAATGTTCAAATCACTCCTCAGCTCAAAACCTGCCCACGTCTCCCTGGCATCCAGAGGACGGAGACCCTGCACCTCCGGCCACTCCCCACCTCAGCCCCACATTCCTGCTTCAGCTACACGGCTCACTAGTCCCTAGGCACAGTGGCTCCAGGTGGCCGTTGCCCACGCGACTCCCTTGCCCAGAATGTCCAAGTGCCCCCTCAGCCCGGTGCCTGGCACAGAGTAGGAGAAGCCCTCTCTGGCTCCTGGAGGCCCTGGCATTTCTCTCAGTGCACTCCGGGCCTCAGCCGCCGCAAATCTGGGTCTCCAAGTGCAGGGTGGGGTCCGATTCACCTCCCCTCTGCAGCACAGAAGCTCAGCAAGGGTTGGCTGGGTAAATGAAAAGTTGCAAAGAGCAGAGAGAATGCTGAAAAGGGCACATTTCCCAGGACAGACCGACACAAGGCTTTGACAAGCCTCAAAGCCTTGACTGAGGCACAGGGTCAGGACACCACGCTGTGGAAGAGACAAAAATTACACCCTCAGGACGCATCAGAGTGGGAACTGGAGCCAGCTCTTTCGAGGGCTCCTTCTAATCATGCAGTCTGGGCAGGTCCTCTCTCCTGCTTTAAAACTTTCAGTGGCGCCCCAGCGGTTTAGGATAAAGTCCAAACTCTGGCCCTTGAGGGCCTGCATGCCCAGATGCTGCCTCGCCTCCAGTTCCTTCTGCAGCCAGGCTTTCTTCCAGTTCCTCAATGACTCCACATGCAAACACTGTTCCCTCTGCCTGGGGGCTCCCTCCCCTGCTCACGCAGCCACCTGCGGCCCCCTGTCCAGGTCTGGGCTTTCTCGGGGAGGCCTCAGTCATGTGTCCCGACAAAATGCCACCACACCCACCAACTCCATGCGCTCTCATAACCCCTGTCACTTCCTCCTCAGCTGAAGAAAGGCTGGATCTGTTACGTGTATAACGGCTGACTATCAGACGCAAGACGGTACGGCCCATGAGGGATGGGAATATCTTGTTCTTTGCTGATTCTCCAACACCAGTTCCGGGCCAAGCATCTGTCGACGCACACACGGTTGAATGAATGAGTGAATGAACAAATGAACCTATATGCGTAACTCAAGACCAGAAGGTGGTTAGAATCCGGGTGAACATTGGATGCAGGAAAACTGGGCCCCAACTAAGAAGATCAGAGAAGTAGGGAGATAAACTGAGCGGGGCAGCCTCCCAGGAGCAACAAGGAGAGAGTGCTTCCAGAAGAAGGTAACCAGAGAGGTGGTACAGGGAGACCTGAAGAAGTGCCACCGGATTTTGACAAGTAGGAGGTCACTGGGGCCACCCTGGCTGAACCAGAGTTCAGCGGAGGGGGCATGAGGCAGGGCACACTGCCAGGGGACAGCAGTGAAGGGGGCAGGGTAGCAAAGCTCTTAGTTAACAGGTACGCAGCTGGGCCTGAGCCGGTCTGGCCCTGCACGGTCTGCAGAAGTGGGGAGAGCAGGAGACAGGTCCCTCTGTCACTGTTGCCAAAGGCACTGGCATGGCCTAACACTCTTTTTGGTGACAGATCACTTGGGGCAATTCAGTTTTGGCAGCTGTCAGGCCTCAGTTTCAAAAGCGGAAGCATCAGAACCAAGACAGGCCCCAGATCCCTCCTTTCTGGGCAGCCTCAGGGCTGGCCCTTCGTCTGCAGAACCCTTAAGGTGCAGCTGAAGCGAGCCAAGTCCCATCTCTGGGCCTAGCGGGCCTTCGAGCAATCCCAGGCTTCGTGGACAAAGCATTCAGGAGACCATCAAAAGGCAGCTGTATCTAAGCTCTGGGAAAGAGGAACAGCAGTGACGACTGTCCCTGCCCCCCCCCCCCCCACCCCGCAAAGCCAGCTGGGTCACAGCAGATGAGTAAACCCTGGAGTCATTCAGCCCCTTCTCCTTTTGGCCACCAAGGGTGATGTCATGAGCTGGAGGGGTGTTTTCCAGGCTCTCCAGACGGTTGCTATTGGAAATTCGCCTTTGCTGCCGCATTGGAAGCTGGGCTTTCCCCCTAGTCGTGATCCTTCCCATTTCACAGTTCACAAAGCTCGTTAGCATCTATAAGCTTCTACAGTCCTCATGACAACCTTGTTAGGTTGGTGGGTGGGTGGGAGACCAATACACCCATTTTATGGGGGGAGAAACGGAGGCCCAAGCTGGGTCATGAAGTGGGTCTCTTGCTTCCAGCCCAGAACTCTGCATGGCAGCCTCCTGGGGCGGGGGGGGGTCAGTGAATCTGATAGTCAGGTGGGCCCCACCCTGCCAGCTGTCCCAGGTGGGGATGACTCATCCACCTGCCCTGTGACTCACACAGCTTGAGTCCGCCTCTTAAGGTCAACAAGCTGTAGGCTTGGCAGCCACGCCCCCACATGTTCTCACCTCTCCAAAGCCTCCTGGGAGAATTCCTGTACCTCCAGGGAATCCACCCTCTTACGGAAGAGCTGACAGAGGCCCTGAGAGGGAAAGCGACTTTCCTCCAGCCACACTGTGAGAAGTAGCACAGCCGGGATAGGGCCCAGGCGCCCCGGCGCCCAGCCCAGCCCTTCCTTGTCTCTTCCCCACAGGATCCCGCCCTCGCCGGTGAGGAGCAAATGAGGCAATGGGCAGAAATGTGCTCCGAGCTTTACCAGAGAAACCTCGGGGACTCCCTTTGAATCCACTGTGGTGAGCAGCGGCTGCTTCCACTGGCCCCTCCAGACTCCCCTGGGCAGCCAGAGCTGGGCTTAGGAGGACTCAGGGGTGTGTGCACTGCTGTACCTACCTTGCAGGGCTGTGAGGGGGAAGACGGCTGCTCCCGGCAGAGGTGCTGGGACCACGGCAGAAGCACTGATGTACAAGGGGGGTTATCAGCACGACCTGTAAACAAGGGGCCAAGAATCTCAAGGTCAGGTGCTCCAGGTCATCTGGTCAAATCCACATCTGATACTTCTACTCATCCCCAGAACCCCCCACCCACCATCACACAGCCCCTACTTGCACAGCTCAAGCAACGGGGAACTCACTTCCTGCCAAGGCCGTAAGACCATCTGTTGAAGAGTTTGGCTGGTTGAAAGAACTGTTGTTAGGATGAGCTAAAGTCTCTCTCCCTATGGCTTTGACCTGCTGGTCCGAGCTCTATCCGCTCGGATTACCCAGAAGAGGTCTGTCACCCTGTTTCCCAATGGCTCCTTAGAGACAAAGACAGTGATCTTGGGCCCCCCAGGTCTTATACAAGTTGTATACCCCCTTTCCTCCAGCTTTTCCTGAGATGAGGTGTCTGGTTCCCTCTCTCCTCACCTTCCCCAGTCAGCTCCAAATGAACCTTGTGCCTACTGCCAGCACAAGACCCAGAATTTGACATTCAGGCAAGCTCTCTCCAGGGCAGGGCAAGCAGAACTCTCACCTCCATCATTCCAGATATCATGCCTCTGTTAATCCAACCTAAAATGCCATCTGCATGTAGGCAAACCCCAGGGCATGTCTGAATTCTGCTTAGGGTCAATGTCAGAGCTGTGGTTCAGGATTCTGGAGTTAGACAAAATGACCCCTCATTTAACTAACTGTGTAACTTGATCAGGTTACTTCACCCTGAGTCTCAGATTTCTTCTCTGTAAAAAGAAGGATTAGGTCAGAACTTATTCCATAGGCTAGCATAAGGATTAAATGAGATAGAATACGTCAAGGGTTTTGTACGGTACATAGGTTTACTGACACTTAATTAAATCCCTAAGCCTTTTTTTAGAAATTATATTTTTCTCATTCTGTACTTGTGCAACTTGGGAACCCAAGCTGTTTACGTGGTGCACTATTGTAAGACCATATTATCATTATCTGGCAATAGGTCTTTCTCTCCTACCAGGCTGTGAGCCCTGCCAGACAGCTTGGTCTTTGAAGCCCCGCACATGAGCTGGCAAACAGCAAAAGCAGTGGGTATATGTGCTAGAAGACTGAACAAAGGACCAGCCAAGATTGGCCCCACAGTGGATGGTGCAGCCCAGCCCTTTGGGCCCCCGCCTTTCAGGGACAAACTGGATCTTCACCCTTCCCCAACGCCCCAGAGCCCCAGGCATCTACATTCAGAGGGGCAGCTAAGCAACCTGGCTCCCGCCTGCCCTGGAAAATTTCTCTGCCCAAACCAGCTGCTCCAAGCCAAGGACAGAGTCCAAGATCCCAAATGCAGTGGGGCGCCCTACAGGCTCCAGGGATTAAGACACAAATGAGCCCTGTTCTCAGCTGACGGTCAACAGCCCAGGCATTCCTGGTGTATTTCTGCATTGTGAGTGGCAGACATAAGCAAGGCAGGGCATCTGAAAAAGAGGCTGGGTGCTTCTCTGGGCCCCACAGTGCCACCTCTGTGGCCTTCCTCAGAGAGTTCCACATGGATCGATCAAAGCAGAGTTGGGTTGGGTTGTGTTCCTGCAAATGACTACTGACCTCTCACTTCCTGTTCATTCTGTGTGAGGATAAGCCTTCGAAATCCGCTCCCCCTTTTCTTCTACACACCTCCAGATCACACCCTCACCCTCACTGGTGGTGCTACGTTTGTTCCTGAATGTAACTTGCTCCTCCCCCTGGTGCTCCCCATGTCAGCAACAGCACCACCATCCACCATCCACATGCTGGGCCAGGCCAGACCCCAGGGCAGCACCTTCCTCAACCTCCCCTGCTCTGGGACTCATGCCTCCCACACCACCTCGCCCGGCCCTGTCCTGCCGGCTCTACTCAGATGCGTCATCTTGTCCCCACCCCCACCGCCAACATCCTGGTCCAGGCGCCACCACCACTCTCTCATCTGGGTGACTACAGTGCTTGCTTCCCGACCGGTCCCCCCACCTCCTCTCTCCCCTACGGTGCAAGCCCAGACCACGCCACTCCTCTGCTCAGACTCTTCCATGGTTCTCTTAGAGCGCCCCCCCCCCCCACCCAGATCAAGTCCAAGATCCTCAGCGAACTTTTCAACACCCTTCATGATCTGTCGCTGTCAGTCCCCTGAGCTTCAGCCTCTTTAGTTCCTGTCTTCCACCCACACCCCTCCAAGCTCCAGCCAGGCGAAGCCGCACTCTGCCCCGAGTCCTCTTGTAATCTTCACACAGAGTCTCCTCTGTTCTAGAACCCTCTTCCATCCCTGTTCGTCACTTCTCCTTCCGCTCATGATCAAGCCCAGCTTTCCTCCAGGAAGTCTGCTGTAACCTCCCCTCCCCCGTGAGGGTGAGCTCCTTGGAACTCCCACAGGCCTCTACTCTTCCTTGTCACACTGCATTACTTACGGTCCCTTTCCAAGTCAGCCTTCCCCGTTAGACTAAGATCTGCTCCCATGGATCCGAGTACCTAGCCTAAGGCCGAGGCCACCATAGCTCAAGAGTCACCGAAGGAAGAAGCTATGTGCATATACACACGTGTGCACACGTGCGTAGACATATACTCATGCACATGCACACGTTCACAGATGCTGAGAGTACAGGTGCTGCCATCTATGGGCAAAAAGAGCATTACACTCTTTCCCAGGCTGGGGACACTGGGAGCCCCAGGGTTGCAAATTTGGCTGGGTTTAGAATTAACTCCAGCGAGCTCCAAGTTAGCCTATTTTCCGTTCTGGACCTTAAGGCTGCAGCAACTTAAAAACAAGGTCCACAAACCACTGACTCTAGTCCACCGCCCACATGCTCCAGACGGAGCCATAAAGAGAGATGTTTCTTTCCAGCACTCACCATCCCAGCCTGGGGCCCTGGGGGCGCCTGTGCTCTATTATATCTCAGAGAGGGAGAAGGCACAGAAGGTTAGAACTGCCCACCCCAGGAAAGGCTGACCTTCGTGTAGACAGTTCACTATTAGTGAAATTGTAAGTCACCAGGAAGCCCATTTGTCTAAGGTGGCTAAAGAGGAGCTTTCGGCCCTGGGGGTGGGGTTTGGGGGGGGGCAGGGGGGAGCTGAAGCCAGAGGTGTTTTTCTCCTAAAAGACTGCTCCCGGCATATTGGGAGGACTGTTTCAGATTTGGTGGGAGAAACATGATATCTGTCTAGTAATCCCAGAAGGGTTCAAATGGCCACCCCAATGACAACAGTTATTTTCCGAGCAGCTACCAAGTATCAGACTCTTTACATACATTCATATCTCATCCCCATGATACTCGGCCAGGCAGGTATCATGGTTCCTATTTTGTGAAGGAAGGATACAAGCTCAGAGAGGTGAAACCATGGGCTGAGGGTCACACAAGATGTCTGTGCAGTTCCCACAAAGTCAGGCTGCCTCCAGGCATCTTGGTCTTGCTAAATTTAAAATTATAAGGTTGGCCCACATACAAAAAAAAAAAAAAAAAAAAAAAACATAAAGCTTTGGTTACTCTAGATCAGGGGTTAGCAAATTTTTACTGTAAATATGTTAGTAAATATGTTCTGCTTTGCAGGCCACATACCTTGTCTGTTGCATATTCTTCCTTGTTTGGTTTTAGGTTTGAGTTTTGTTTTGTTTTGTTTGGGTTTTCAGGGTGTCTTTTTTTTTTTTTTTTTTTTTAAACAAACTTTTACAATGTAAAAACCATTCTTAGCTCAGAGACATACAAAAACAGGCTGGGGCCTCTGTAGGCTGTGGTTTGCAGCCTACAGACACGAAGAGAAGAATGTCTATAATCTTAAGTATAAAAACTTCTGCTGGAAATGTTTAAGACAAATGCTAGGTCCTTCAGCTGTGTTTCTCCTGGTTCAGATGGTTTCCTGCTGAGTCGCTCTTTCCTAAAGAAGGCCCCTACCTCGCTCTGCAATTAGGCAGCAAAATATTTCAAGGACTGTTCAGATTCTAGAAACTCATAGTTGTGGACTAAACCGTCTGGTTCCATGTTGGGAACAGAAGAGGGAGGCAAATACTATGGGTAGGAAGAATCTCAAAGATCTAGGCTCTAGTCTGGGCTCTTAATAAGGGATTTAGAATCTTACTCGGCAAAGTGTTAACTCTGTAGCAACTTCTGCACTACCTGGGATCCTACGAGAAACGCAGAGCCTCAGGCCCCACCCCAGACCTAACGAACCAGAAACTGCATTTTCACAAAATCCCCAGGTGATTCGTGTTCACAATAAGCTTGAGATCTGCTAGAACATCTTTCATGTCCACATACATTATTGTTAATACAACCCTTTCCTTGAGGAAAGAAAGGGTTTATTTATTTATTTTTTTAATGTTTATTTATTTTTGAGACAGAGAGAAACAGAGCATGAATGGGGGAGGGTCAGAGAGAGGGAGACACAGAATCCGAAACAGGCTCCAGGCTCTGAGCTGTCAGCACAGAGCGCGACGCGGGGCTCGAACTCACCGACCGCGAGACCATGACCTGAGCTGAAGTCGGCGCTTAACCGACTGAGCCACCCAGGCGCCCCGAAAGAAAGGGTTTAAAGACATCTCTCTTCATGTCAGAGGATTAAGTCTCTGACCTACCCTCTGCACCAGGGAGCTCAAAAAGCACCCTATTTGGGAAGCACAATCGACAGACCAAGACCTGCCATTGGGTCATGAAATCAAACCTTCAACTGGCAGAAAAGTAGAACCAGGAGAACCGGAGAAGGTGCCATTCTCCATTTCCCACTGGGGGGAGACCAGTCACAGAGGGAAATGACTTTCCCAAGAAGACACTGCCCAGGAAAACTAGGGGTCTGGCCATGGTCAGGTTGTTTAATCTTCCCAGGCATTGGGTTAAACAACTGAACTCATTTTGGCTGTGTGCTTTACGACAATCAATTTCTGTCTCTGGGGTGCATGGGTGGCTCAGTCGGTTAAGGGTCTGACTCTTGATTTTGGCTCAGGTCATGATGTCACCATTGGTGAAAACAAGCCCCACTCTGGGCTGACAGTGCAGACCCTGCTTGGGATTCTCTCTCTCTCTCCCTCTCTCTCTGCCCCTCCCCTGCTTGCACACACGCACTGTCTCTCTCTCTCTCTCTCTCTCAAAATAAATAAACATGAAAAAAATAATAATAATTAAAACTTTTTTTTTTTTTTTTTTACAAATCAAATACATTATTTCATTTCTCCAATCCCCCAGACTATTGGAATAAAAGATTTTAAATAAACACGCGTTTCTCTACTTAGGTAGAGACTACTTCTCAAACTCTTTTACCAATTAAATTTACAGTCCTTAATAACATGGGAAAATATGTCTGTCGCAATGCTGAAGAAAAAAAAAAGAAATCAGAATAGAAAAATTATAAATGTGGTATGACCACCATTACGTAGGGGTAAAAAAAAAAAAGTGCTGAAAATATCGGGAAGGAAATGCCCCCAAACGTTAGCAGTGATTATCTCACATTGGCAGAATTATGGACAGTTCTTTTTTTTTTTATTTTATTTTCTAAATTTCCTATCATAAGTATTCATTATAATTAGAAAAAGAAGGGAGGGGAAGTCCTTGGAAGAAACACCCCGTTTCCTATGGGTATCCCGCCCATCCCACTTCGCCACTCCCAAAAAGTTAACTAGTGTTTACTGTGTCCATTGAGGGCCCAGCCTCGCCATAGCGCTTACAGTAAGGGTCGGACCCCACCCGGAAGGCTCACATATACCGTCTCTCCCATGCCTGGTAAATAAGCCAGACCCAGATGTTATCCTTGTAGAGGCGGGAAAGTAATAGCACTATTTGCTTAAGTGAATTTAGCAGAATAAATAAATCCACCCCCACTGGCGTGGCCCCTTCAGCGAAGTTCCCGGAGACAATCTATGACTGAAACCACTTCTGGAGCCCCCTGCGGAAGAGCCAGCATCTGGGATGCTGTTATCCCTTAATCTAAGCATTGGGTGAAAGAGGTGCAGAGGGTCTCTCTGAGGCAGGACAGGAGGGACGAGGATGGGGAGGCCGGGAAGGAGGCTAGATGGCCACGTGGCCCCTGGGAGCTCACGTCTCCACACTTCACTTTCCTTATCTACAAAGTGGAGCCCATCATGACAACCCCAGGGCTATTGTGAGGCTCAAAGAAAAGAAGGTAAATCATTTCATCTCTCTAGGCTGAGCCTCGGTTTCCTCATCTGTGAAATGGAGTCAGTATCTCCTCCACAATAGGGCTGTTAAAAGATCACACAAGACAGTGAACACAGCAAGCATGCTCCATACGGTGGCCATGATTCTTATTGCTTGTAGAACAGGGAATAAGATACTTAAATGAATCTTAGGCCTCAACTTCCTTATCTGCAATATGGGGCAACCAATTCAGTCCGCGAAGACCAAATTCATGAACAGCTGGATCCCCAGCTAGCACTGGAGTAGGTCAAACATAATAGGCTATGGACTCACTTGGAGGTGCATGTTTGTGCACTGAGCACAAAGCCTTCTGGCTCAGAGCCCCTCAGAGCCAAGAAAGCTTGATGTTATCCTGCCCACCCCTCTAGCACAAGGTGGACACGGGGGCACAAGTCACTCAGTACTTTGCCAGTGACAAAACCAGGACCCAAGTCCGGGCCTTCTGCTGCCCAGCCTCGCTCACCACGCCTGCTGGTTTTCTCTGCCCTGCCCTCAAATTGCTGATGTGGTCCTGGGCAGGACAGGGGACAGCAGGCCTATGGTAGGGGAGCATGAGTGGGGGAAGGGGACAGGGAAGGGGAAGCCAGAGAGCAGCAGGAACCCAGCCTGCCTGTGGTCTACAAATTCACAAACCACATCAGGCTGAAATATGACACAAGCTCACTGAGTTGAAAGGGAGGAGGTATTTTTGTTTAACATACCCCAGCTGCCTAAACGCTGGTCTCTCCCTTTCCCTCCCCGCCAAAATGCATAATTCCTGGGATCTGCTTTTCCCTGCTTGCTTCTGCCAAAGGGGAGATGGCCCTGGCTGGGACCCCAACTCACCGAGTGACCTAGGACAAGTGATCTTGTGTTCTCTCAGAGCCTTGATTCCCTGAAACAGAAGGGAGACTGACCTATGCTCTGGAGTCCTGTTGATAGTACAGAAAAGGATGAATTTCCAAACAGTACCGGGAGGTTCTTCAGGCCTCTCTGCTGCAGGGCTGAGAGCCCCAAGCTGTGTGCACTGACCCAGATCCCTTGTCACAGCCACAGTGAAGCCCCCAGCAGTGCTCATAATGTCAGGACTACAAGGAAACTTCAGGATAACAATGAGTGCAGGGATTAAGAGCCCTGTAGTCAGAACTCCAGAATCCTGGCGCCCATTATCTTTAACAACGAAACTCGAGACACATTTTTTAGGCTCGGGTACCTCATCTGTAAAAGGGGAAAACAGTAGTACCTAAGAGGAACAGTTGCGAGGAATCAAGGAAGTAATTAATGTTCCAGCGGCTGGTACACTAAAATGTGTATTATTATTATCATGCCAACCAACGCCACCTCCGCCCCCCCCCCCATTTTACAGATGAGGAAACTGAGGTCCAAAGAGCCAGGCGTTGCCACAGGTCACTCCAAGAACCAAGGCTGCAGCTCCACTCCCAAGTCAATGCTTCTGACTTCTCTCGGTTTCTAATAAGCAAATATACACACTCAGAGGCTGTAGTTACAGACTGTAAAGTCTGCTTGAAGAAAACCAGAGATCAGTGCCTCAGCAAAGGAATACAGATCATGCAGACATCATCTCAGGGACCTACCTGGCAACTTCTCAAGAAAGACCCAAACTACACACAGGAGTAGGGAGAAGTGACCTACGCGCACCGGATGGCTGAGAAGTGTAAAGGCATCCGGTCAACAGCTCTTGCTCATAATAGCTTGGCAAAGTGCACATGTGGCTGCCTCTGGGGAAAGAACGGGGGCTGGAGGGATGAAGCTTACACTATACTCTTCTCTATGTTTGAATCTTCAGTGCTATTTTTTTCTGCTTTAAAAATAATAAAATAGAAGAGAAACAACACTGCAAAAAAATAATAATTTAGCAGCCTCGTCCGGTAGCTATCAGCCTATCGTCTGCTTTCAGATGAAATTTAGAGAGGGTTCCAAGACCTTCAGCTGGGTTTCCAGAATCTGCAACTCTGATCTGTCATGGTGGCCACTGCTCTGGTTCAGACCTGCACTGTCTTTAACCTGGACCATGCAACAGCCTCTTCAGGCTCCCCCTGCCTCCAGTTTGCCCCTTCCAGTGCATCCCCTACATCAACGACCAAATCAGTGAGAGTTTTTATCAATTGCTGTGGTCGAAAACCTTTCTCAGCTCCTCATTGCCTTCAGGATAAAGTCCAAAGCCTTAGTTTACAATCTTTATTTACAGTCTCAACCCCCACAGCTACACCCTTCCTTCACTGCTAGTCTAGCCATGGATGGCTCAAGAAACCTCAGTACCTTTGCACAAGCTATTCCTGTTTCTTAGAATGTCTTTTCCCTCGACTCCTTTAACTCCTGGGAACCTGTTACTGATTTCCGGGGCCTGGGTCGCCCAAACATTCTTAGTCGCCCCTTTATGGACTGAAATAACTCTCGGTATCACATGATTGTGTCAACCACTATGGATGAGAAGTATCTTGAGGACAGAGAGCTTTGTCCTCCTCAAGGGTCTTGGGCCTTCACAGGGCAAGGCATAGGACACAGGCCCAGAAAAGTGTTGAATTGAGGAAGGAGGGCAGGAAGGAAATGCCATGAGAGGCAAACCAACCCCCCACCCCCACCCCCCGCCACCAGCTCCCGGGAGCTGCCTGCTTTCCGTGTTAGTTCGTAATAAAAAAAAAAACTATGGAAAATTCTGGAGTAAAGTTCCCTTCCCTGATTCACACGGAAACCTTCTTTGCTGCTGTGTAACTGCCCCCGGGTGCCAACCCAAGCTCCCCGGCTGTTTACAATTTTCCTGGCATTTATAAATAGCAAGGCCTCAGAAAGGAAAGTGGAATTTCAAGGGAGTTGGATGCTGCCTGTCCCACTATCCCACCCTTCCTTCTCTCAGAGGCCCAAGCCTCTTCCCCTTAACATCCCCTAGAAACACCAACCAGCACCCCCAAGTGTGGGGATGGGGAGGGGAGAGGATGTCTTAATGAATGGAACACTCAAGAAAGAGTGAAAAGCTCCACCAGCTAGAAGGACTCAGCTTAAAGGCCAACTGGAACTGGGTCCTAGCCCTGCCCTTTTGTCACCGTGTGACTGTGAGCCCATCACAAACTTTCTGGGCCCTGCGGTGGTCTCAGCTGTGGAATGGGGTTGAGGCGACACTCCAGCAAGCTATGGTCACTGCAAAGGGGTGCAGCAAGAGGTCCCGGTGCCCTGGTCAGAAATGTGGTCCTGGGAGAACAGGACCTACAGGATTAAGTGTTTGAAAAGTCTCCAGGAGCCAAACAAAACCACACGCTCCTCCCCAGGGCCCCACTTCCACAAAGCCGGAGTCACCCCCAGAACAGCCCTTGAATGCCTTTGGCTCTTTGGAGTTCTGGCTGTTTTAAAGATGCCCTCTCTGCTCTGTGGAAGGTATAAAGGCGGGATAGTGTATGCCTGGGCACTTAGAGGGCCACAAAGGAAGCCAATGGCCCCTCCCCACCCAAAGTCTCCCCCCTGCCTTCCAAAAACTTGCCCTTGACAACCGCCCAGAGCAGCCGGCCTGCACTGGGCCAGGGGGACACTGCTGTGACCAGATTCTGGGTGGTGATCAGCCCCCAGAAGAGATGGGGACCCAGGGAGAAAGGGAGACTCCAATCACTGTCTTCAACTCTGAACGAAGTTTTCCGTGTGAGTCAGAGAAACCAGCGTACATTGCAGGGCCGAGGAGGACAAGGCACCGTCAGGTTAACAACTGCAAGCAGATTTCAGACGGCGAGTACAAGGAAGAAGTTTCTAACAGACCTGGGCCCAAAAAGAGGAAGGAGGCGGAGAGCTCCTCGTCGCCCGCGGAGAGCAGGCGAAGGCATTATTACCTTGGAGTCGAGGTTCCGCCGAGCACACTCTCCGGCGGAGCCACCGCCCAAACCGCAGACGCGAGGCCACCTGCAAGCCCGGGTCGGATACACCGAGTGCCCGAGCGCCCGGGTGACCCCGAGCCCAGGTCCCTCACCCGCGGGGGCGGGGTCAAGGTTAGCTCAGGTGCTTGCAGCACAGCGGGGCCTGTAGGTGGAGGCCCGGCCCCCCTCCTCCCCGGCCCTAGCCCCCCTAATCCAACCCTTCTTGGTTCCCTGGAAGACCAGCAGGGTGAGGGAGGAAGCCCTTCTCCAGCGATGCCCCGCTGCCGGGACGAGCTCCGACCGAGAGGGGAGCGAGAAGGACCCAGATGCCCGGGATCCCCAAGACGTCCGGGGCCGTGGCCGCCCCCCTCCCTTACCTGCTGCGGAGGCGCTGGCGACGACGGCTGCAGGGTCCAGCTGTGCTCAGCTGGTTCCGGGCGGCGGAGCGGGGGCCGTGCGCCCGTTCGGACGCGGTGGGCAGGGCGCGGGCGGGAGCCGCCCTCGGGGCGGGGCGGCGGGGCCGAGGCGGGGTGGGGGGTGGGGGGTTGGGAGTGGGGGAGGAGCGCCGGCCCCCCGACGCAGGCAGCTGGGCGGACGGCGACGCCGGCTGCAGACTTGCATTCGTCCCGGGCGGTCTGCACTACTTTGCCAAACCCCCTCGCTACATCCGCGCGAGGAAGACAACCGCACCCCGCCTTCCCGGGAATAAACGGAGTTTCGGGGCACCGCGGGGAGATCTCCAGGAGGTTGGGGGTCGTCGGGGGCCGGGGGGGAAGAGACCCAGAGTAGTAGCTCCTGGGCTGGGCTGGGGCCAAAGAGCTCGGCTGGGATGGGCGGCGCGCCTTGCTCAGCTGGGATCAACCAGGCAGATTTCAGCTTCTGGGAGTGCCGACTTCAGGAGGCAAAGCCCCCTGCAGGAGAGCCTGAGATGGGCCACCAGCAAAAGCAGGGAGGTGTGCAAGCAGCTGCTAGACCCACTGAAAGAAAGGAGAACGTTTCCCAACTTCATTCAGAATGAAAGAACAAGAAATGCCAAGTGCATCCCTGTCCTTCAAACAGAACCTTCAAAAAGAATCTTGAGGGGCTTTGGAACCAAAAGGCCTTGTTTGGAACTGCCGACACTCAGCAGGCCTGTAACTTTGGGCAAGTGACAGCAACATTATTGAAGTGTCCCTTCGTCCCTTGTGAAATGGATATGATTGCCTCCTCGTGGGGCTGTTGGGAAGACGCAGGGAAAGAAAGACTGAGCACAAGGGCAGGTACTGTGGCTTCTCCACAAATGGTCGTTCTTATCAGTGTGAGGGCAGACACTCTTTTCCGTGATCGAGAACATCCTCGTTGTCAAAAAGATGAGTGCGAGGTCACTTTTGAACAAATGTTAATGTTTTCTTCTCCTCAGCAGCTTCTCACGTGGATTTGAGAGACAGGCGTGTGTGATGGCACAGGGCACAGGGCGGCCTTCCCTTCCAACAGGCCCGCTGCGAACGTGGGTTCTCAGGCCTCTTGCCTGAGTTGCCCTGTGCCTCCAAGTGGGAGGACTCCCACACCAGGAAACCGGACCAGACGACTCAAGATGTCCATTGCCAGCCTAGGGGCTGGGGGCGGCCCCATGTTCAGCTGGGTCAAACCTCCCTCTGACACAAGGGAAAATGTACCAAGTCAGTACCTGCCAGGTTCTGGGGATCAGAGCAGGAAGAGCTGGTGTTTAAGTAGCAGAGAAGGCAAGAACACCATACTCACTTCCTGGTTGTTGTTTTTTTTGTTTTTGTTTTTTTTTTGTTTTTTTTTCTGGTTTTTCCACGGAGTGGCAGCCAGGGAAGCCCCAGGCCCTGGGGAATCCCGGCTCAGCTCTTCCTTCCCCACTCCCTTCTGCAACTCTAGTAATTACAGGAACCATTCCTTGAACACCTCAGGCCATGTTCTGGGCTTCCCTTGTGCTCCCGACTTTCATCCTCAGCTCCCCACCCACATCCCCCCCCAGGTAGGTGTTACCTTGTCCAACTTTCAGATGAGGAGGCCAAGGCACGGAGAGGGTTAAGTAGCTCTCCCAAGTTCACACAAGTAACAACAGACATACCTAAGTCCTTGACCCCTCTCCTTTATCCAATGTCCTCTGCCCTCTCCACTTTCTCTAAGGACTGAAGCAGGGTGCCCACCCCAAAGAGGAGCTCACCCCCTCTCTCCGCCACTCTCCGCTTTTTTCAGAGGCTGCCTGTGGCCGCCTGTGCGCCGGGTGGGGAGAAAGGCAGAGACCCACGATTCAGCTCTGAGCTCTTTGATTATAATCCCTCTCATACACATGCCTTGGGTTTATCCAACATATCATTTTCAACCCTAGCAGCTTCTCTCCAGCAAAGAAAGGCAAACCTCTGAATCTGTGTCTCCATAGAACTGGAGAATATTGGATTGAGATGCAGGAAACATCTGGGAACATCTGGACCAGGCTCTCACTTTAGAAATGGGGAAACTGAGGCCAGTGGAGTACAGGCTTTTCACACACAACCCTGGGATTGCTCCACTTACTGGAGAGACACGTGAGCATAAGCTGCTGCCAGAAAGAATTAAAAATAATGGTGATGAGGACAACGATGGTAACTTCTACTGGAGGGACAAGCAAGTTCCTAGTGCTTTGCTTTGCATACATCAACACGTGTGTTTCACAGCTGGGCAGGATAGATCTTGGCCTGACCTTTTAGTCAGGGCCAAGTTGGCCTCGCGTGGGTGCTAAGAAGTCTCCTCTGTGTTGGTATCTTCTCATTTCTCTCTAGACTTCTGTTTGTACTCCTCTCCCCACTGGCTCCCCACCGCCTACAGGCATCAGTAAGACCTTTTCTGCCCTGGACCCTCACCTTCAGAGTGAATGGCTTCTCGTTCTTGACAATATGGACCCCCTCTCATGGTGGAAGTTGGATGTATCCAGGAGACCTACCTCCCCCCACCCAGGAGTGAGGATGGGGGAAACAAAGGCCATACACAGGCTACACGGTAATTTGGAGGTGTTGCTCCCCTTTGTGAGAATGCCTCTCCCCACCCACAGGAGTGGCCCTCCCTTGGCACCTGTGTTTGTACCATAAACCCCACCCCACCCCACACACAGTTGACAGTATTAGGAGTAGACACAAGAACCAAACAGGACTATCAGAATTTGGAATTAAAGTTTGGGTTATGATGATTATGTTTAATTAACTGGGCCTGTGGGAACCGGCCATCTCTGAAGGCCAAGACCACCATTTTGAGGGGACCATCTTCCACAGAGAAAGCCAGTGAGACCCTCATTAAATGGCTTGATGGATGTGGGTAAATCGGTGTGGAGAAACTCAGAGAGGAGAAGGCTGGGCTGGCCGGGGAAGACTTGGGGATCTACTGGGGCTCTTTTGGATACAGAGCTCTCCTGAAGCTGGCCTCAGAAAAATAAGTTATTAGGACAAGCATTTATTGAGCATCGAATGCCTTACAGCAGGTTCCTAGAAGCAGAGCATAAGATCAGGATTTTGTGCAGAAGATTAATTGAAGAGATGCTCTTAGGTGATCCTGCAATGTCCCAAGGAGCCTTGGGACAGGGATGCAGCTGGGCCTTGGGGTCAGGCCAGATGCAGGCCCGAGTACAAAGGCTACCTGGAAAGGGCTTTGGCTCCATTGTCCAACTCTGCCCATCTATTTTCCGTTCTGCCTCAAAACGGACAAGCATCTCTGCTTTCCAAACAAAATGGCTTTTACCAGCAGGGAACCGGAATCTTTGTTTGTGGCCCACATGCTAACTTGGGTCAGATGCCTACCCTTTATCCAGTTGACTCTAGCCACAGAGACAGGGTCATATTGCACAAACCTGGCTGCTCCCACTATAACCTGTAGATGGAGAGAAAGGAGGAGGGAAACCAGGCAGAGAAGACAGTGTCGCTGGGCAGGAGGATTCAGTTGGCCTTGAAAGGATAGAAAGAATAAGATTGGAGGTGAGGAATGGGCTGGAATCTTCTGCTCTGGGCACAGAATAAGCAAAGGTGTGGAGGCCAGAGGAAGACAGGCCTGGAAGATGGGTGGGAGTCTGGGCGCCTTCAGTGATGTGCTAGAACTGGCTTCAATCAGCTCACAAGAGCTGCCGGTAAATTTCCAGGAATTTTGACAGCTGGTTGTTAAACACAGCCTGTCCACAGCTACACACAGCTGGCCCTATGACAGTGGGATAATACAAACTAAAACTGTAATTATAACTGCCACATTTTGAGTGCTTCCTGGCCATGTGATCATGCCAATTTATTACATCAATTAAGCCTTACAACTACCTCCAAGTTAGGTATAGTCTTCAAGTTTTCAAATACGTAAACAGGCTCAGAAAAGTAACCTGCTTATGTTTCCACAGCTGGGCGAGTGATAGAACTGGAATCCAAATCCAGGTATGTCTCCAAAGCCCAGGTTCTTTTTTTTTTTTTTTTAACTTTTTTTTTTTTTTGTTTTTTTTTTTTTTTTTGTGAGAGACAGAGACAGCATGAGTGGGAGAGGGGCAGGGAGGGAGAGAGACCCAGAATCTGAAGCAGATTCCAGGCTCTGAGCTATCAGCACAGAGCCTGATGCGGGGCTCAAACTCACGAGCCGCGAGATCATGACCTGAGCCGAAGTCGGACGCTCAACCGACTGAGCCACCCAGGTACCCCAAGCCCGGGTTCTTTCTATAGCCAAGGTGAAGGGAGTCAGGGGGTAGGTGAGGCTTCTCCCAGGCCTCTCATTGAGGATCAGGGATTACTTAATTTCATCTTGACAGTGTTAGGGCCTGATGTTGGGCCCTTCCCTGTCCACTTCCTATAATGCTTTATAACAACTCACTATTTATTTATATGGAAGGTATTTGGAGTTGTTTAAGAAACGTAAACCTATTTTAAGAAAGATTATAAACTGCTGTGCTTTAGAAATAAGAATTCATAAAGCCCCTAATGTGCACACACCAAAAAAAAAAAAAATCTTTGAGGCAGTGCTATTTTTATATTCTTTTATGTACCCACAGAAGCAGTGCATGGTCTGTGTTTTTTCCTTACTTATTATTTACTTACCGCTTTTCTGAGTACTAGTTATGTGCCGAGCCCTGCGCTTATGGCTAAGGGCATGGAGATGAATCAGCCATAGACTCAACCCTTGCAGGGCCTGTGGCCAAGGAAACTGACAATTACACTAGGCTGTTATAAAGACTAAGACAGAGAAAGCTTGGGAGGGGATGGAATGAGGCTGAGGGACACAGACAGGGTCCAAGAAGGCTTGCAAAGAAGCAGATGAGCCAGGCCTTGGAGGACACTTCTCTGGGCCTCAGTTCCTTCATCTGGTAACTGTGTCCACCTCCAAGAGTTGTGGGAAAATGAAATTACCCATGTCGACTGCTCACTGCATAGAAAGGGCTCTGTAAACAGTAGCTGGTATCATTAGGGGAACCCCACAGGTAAAGGCATGGAGGTCCTTAAGATGAGTGAGCGTGTGCTAGAATGTCTGGAATACAGGGGACATGAACTGAGCACTGGAAGATGAAGCCAGGCAGCAGGAGGACAGCAGTATTCATAGGGGCCTGTTCTAGGCATTCTATCCTTCAAATCTGACAGCAAGTTCCCCGGACTGAAACTATACTCACTCCCAGATCAGAGACGGGGAAACGGAGGCTCAGAGAGGTGACGTCACTTGTTTATGGTGCACAGCTGGGAGATGGCACAGATGGAACGAGAACTGAGATTTCACTCCAAGGCCACCATCTCCCGCGTGGGACCGACAGCGTGCCAGCCCGGAAGGCATGGGGCCGCTGGGAAGTTGTCGAAGGCTCTCGTGCAGGAGACTGACACTGTTGGAGCCGGCTCAAGAAGAAGTTTCCACGGAAGGGGACAAGGGCCCGCTGGCCCCACAGCCCGTGCCTGCCAGGGATTTAGCAGGAAGAGCTGGCTTTTGTTCTAGATGAATCGGCCCAGCTGTTTCTGAAAGCCCAGCCCCACTCTTCTGGGCTCAGCGGACCAGAAGGCATTCAACTGTCCCCGCAGGTCACCAGTGGGGTGGGAGAGTGCAGTACTTTGTCCACTGGACTGCACCGTTTACAGAGAGTTATATTATCACAACACGGAACAATGGGCTTTTTTTTTTTTTTTTTAATAATGTTGTGCTGCATCTTGGGTAGCAAGTTGTAGTGGAAACACAATCAGGACAGCAAAGCATTGCCCTCTTTGGAATTTGGAGAAACGAAAATAAATAAATAAACACGTACATACATACCACTTAGAATAGCTGATTGGATTAAGGTTTTAGTCAAAAGTTGTTCTGGGTCCTCCACTCGGCTCCTCTTCCTTTCCTTTCTCCCAGTGCTTCTCTTTTTCTTCCCCCATCCCTCTCTTCCTCCCTCTCCTCTTCCCCTTTCTCACCACGGATGCTGCATTAGCAGCACTTTGCTGGAGTCCAAATAGACTCGCCTGGGGGAATTAGGATACCTGAGTTCACACCCTGTCCCGCCTCTTTCTTGCAGGATGATCCAGGGCAAGCCACTCACTTCTCAGAGCCTCCATTATGCCATCTGCAAACTGGGACAGTAGAAGTACCCACCTCTAGGCGGTGTTATAGCTGGCTCACAAAACCAGGCATTTTTTAGCCCCTGCTTCTGCTGCACTGGCCCCAGGGAGAGCCAGAGGACATCTGTCTCATAAGATCTAGCAAACTGTCCTTCACCAGTTAGTCTTTAGGTCAAGCCACTGTAGCTTGTCTTACCTTATGGCTGCAATTTGTACGAATGTCTTCAGATGCTCACAGTGAAATGCAATCATTTCAATTCTTTTTCTTTTTTTAAAAAAGTGTTTTTTTTAACATTTATTTGTTTTTGAGAGAGAGAGTGGGAGCGGGAGAGGGCCAGAAAGAGGGAGACAGAGGATCTGAAGCAGGCTCTGCACAATGAGTACAGAGCCTGATGCAGGGCTTGAGCTCTTGAACAGTGAGATCATGACCTGAGCTGAAATCAAGAGTCGGCAGCTTAACTGACTGAACCACCTTGTTTTTCAAATCAAAGCCACAGACTTGAGAAACCCAATGCCTGATGAACAAGAAGCTCAAAGTTTCCCTGATCGGGCTTTTCTTTTCTTCTTTGTTCCCAAACTCCAAGGCTGACGCGCCCCAGCACGGAGAGGGTCAGCCCACACCCACAGCAAGCTGGCAACCTGGAGTTTTGCTTTTTCCCTGGTGCACAGTCTTGCCGTTTTAGCCCCAACCTCAGACAGATGCCCCTCAGACCCAGGTCCCTGGGCAGGTGCCAGGGGCCTCCATGAGCAGTCCAGCTCCCTCACTGCTTAGCCCAGACGCTGCACTCAAGTTTCTGACATGGCCATTCTCCAGGGTCCTGGCCTGCCAGTCTCCACCTCACAATTTGTCTGCATATCCGCCCTCAAGGACTCCAAATCTCCCTCTTTTTTTGGTCTCCAAGTGCCTCCCATGTCCCCCTTCAGAGATGAGGGAGCAACCTTCAGGCAGTAAAAGGTGAATTATCCCAAGACTTTAAAGTTCCTCTTTCTCTAGAGATGAAAAAAGGAAAAAAAAAAAGCCAGTTAAATGTTCAGCAAGCAACCTATGACACCTCTCTCAAAATATACATGGCGTAAAATACAATCAGCCTCATTTTATGGAACCCGTGAGAAGCTACGGGAAGCTTATGTGTGAAGGGCCATGGCTCAACAGGCTTTGCATTTTATCACCATCCAGATAAGTTCCAAGCTGCTTCAGCCTGGCACTGGTGGCCACACATGATCTGGCCTTGCTTTATCTCTCCAGCTCTATCTCATCCCCTCCCACCTGTCACTGAATCACCTGCTGCTCTCCCAGCAGATCCTACTCTCTGTCACCTTGACACCTCCACGCGCTTGTACCCCAGTTCGCTCTTGGGATGGCCCATCTCGACCTTTGCCCTTGTTTAATCCTTCCCTATATGTTCAGGTTCAGTTTCGGGGGAAGCTCCTTTGCAAAGCCTTCCATGACTGCTCCAGGTTATTTCATATTAGCTGCCCTTCCCTGCTCCCACAGTTCCCTGTGATGCGTCCATCACAGCACTAACTAGAAAATAATGCAGAAATAGGTTCCCCTGTCCTGTTATTCTTCATCCAAGGACCCTGCTTAATCCCCTTATAAATGATGGTTATTTGTAATGATTTAGTCACTGGTTTGTTTACTGTTCGCACCCCCCCCCCCCCGGCCACTAGACTGTGAGCTCCCTGAAGGCAGGGCCAGATTGTTCATTCTCTACTGCCTATGAAAGTGCCCAGCACAGCAACCTGGACAGAACAGACCCTCAATACGCACTTACTGGATTGAACTGAAATGGCACTTACCACACTGTGTTACAATCATCTGTTTATGTTTCTAGTGCTACCAGCGAATCCCTCGTGGGCAGGGGCCAAATCTCATTGGCCGTTTGCTCTTAGTGCCCAGCACAGAACTTGGCACACAATAGATCAGTAAATGTGGAATGAGTGAATGAATGAGTGAAATGACTTGTAAAAAACTAACATGAAGGCGGGATGAACAAATGATCAAATAAAGGAATTCCAAACAACCTTTCTGAAACAACCATTTGACAGCTGTTACTTTCACTGTTTGAAATAAATATAAGGCTCCTCTCTTGATTCTGTTCACTGGTACTGTTGGAAAAAAATTATAATGGAGTCGGTCAAGGCTAACCTTTAAAAAACAATCACCACAGAAATCCAATGACTGGAGTAGCCTCTTAATGAATAGGCAAGACATTGATATCAATTTACAGTAATTAGTAAGGCTAAGATACCCTCTTAAAATGTCTGCTTCCTTAACCTTCCAGATTTGTATCAAATATCACCACTTAGTTTTTCCAAGTTTCATATTTTAAAACAACTTTATTCCCTGTAACAACAGTGATGTGTGTGTGTGTATAAAGGGAAACTACTGTTTCTTCTCTACGACTCACACAGAAATTTACTTCTGAAACCAAATGTGAGGGTTTTTTTTCCCCCACACTGACCGATTCTGTGATGCCAGTAGGGTATCCTACAATTCAGTTCTGTTCTGACACTGTGTATCTGGAGACAGCATCAAAGCCCCCCACAGGTTAAGGTTCGGTTCCACAAAGCTGTCTGCACCCCACTTTGGATGCCAATCGCAAGCGGATACCTCCAGGACTTCTGACCCACCAGGCTATAAATCAAGGCTTCCCATCACCCCCTTCTCAGGTTCGATAACTTGCTAGAACAGCTCACAGAACTCAGGAAAACAATGGATTTACTCGGTTACCAGTGTATTATAAAGGATACAACTCAGGGACAGCAGGTGGAGGCATGCAAGGAGCAGAGTGTGGAGGAAAGAGCGAGGAGCCGTGCCCTCCAGAGGCACTAACCTCCCAACGCCTCTCTGTGTTCGGCAAACTGTAAGCACTCTGAACCCCACAGCTCAGGGATTTTTATGGAGGCCTTATCGTGTGGGCACCATCAATTATTAACTCAGTCTCGGTCCTTCTCCCCTTCCCAGGGGATGGGGGATTTGGGCTGAAAGTTCAAGCTTCTAATCATGGCTTGGTCTTTCTGGTGACCAGAACCATCTGAAGCTCTCCAGGAACCCCCACAAGGGTCTCCTCAGTAGAACAATAGATGCTCCTATCGACCAGGAAATTCCAAGGGATTCGGGAGCCCTGTGTCAGAAACTAGGGTCAAAGACCAAATATTAGAACAAAAGATGTTCCCAGCACCTTTATCGCTTAGGAAATTACAAAGGTTTTCAGATCTCTGTCTAGGAGCCAGGGACAAAGACCAAAATATATATTACTTACTGTATCCCCAAATCACAGCATTTGTTCCATAATATATACATATTTAAGTGCTCATGGCATTACAAATACAGTAACTATTTAAATGTTTTCAACATGGTCTTTAAAGGAAAGTAGTCATATTTCCCCAACTTTCCTAAAGTCAGAGCATAGCAACTGATATAGGACTGACAACAATCAGAAACTTAAACCCAGGACGTCCTAGAATCTTCTGGATGGGAAGTCAGCACACCCACAAGTATTTCCATTTTTACATAGCTGTGATCACCACATCTAAACAATCACACACACAGCTTTCCCCCACCCCCTCGTATCATGTAGCAAACATTTTTCCCTGTTGCGATATATTCTTTATATTTCCTCTGAAAAAAATCATATCATCTCCTGAGCCTCACCCATAACCAACTGTAATCACTTCCTCTCCAATGACACCTCCCCAGGGCTCTCAACAGTTCAGCAGGCTAATAGGAGGAGGCTCTCTAGTCGGGGGAGAGGAACGTTCTGGAGTCACACACCTCCATGGAACCCTGGCCCTGACACTTCCTTGTTATGCCACCTTCAGCAGGCTACTTGTTATCTTTGATCTCAGTTTTCTCAGCTGTAAATTGGAAATAATAGTGCCTTATGTAGAGAGCTGGTGTAAGGATTAAATGTTTTAAAAAAAATTTTTTTTTAATGTTTATTTTTGAGAGAGAGAACGAGTGCAAGCGGGGGAGGGACAGAGAGAGAGGGAGTCAGAGAATCCCAAGCAGCCTCCTGGGTGTCAGCACAAAGCCCGACGTGGGGCTCAAACTCACAAACCGTGAGATCATTACCTGAGCTGAAGTCAGATGCTCAACCGACTGAGCCACCCAGGTGCCCCTCTATCTATATGTTTAAGTGAAAAAAAGAAGGTGCAAATCAACATGTATGGAATGCCAGCATGGGTGTGTGAAGAGTAATAAAGAAGAGAGAGAAGAGATATATGGGTCTGCTTGCACTTGTATAAAATACTTTGTAAGGTTACATCAGAAACTGGTAACACGGGTTGCCTCTGGGGACAGTTCTGGTGGCTGGTAGATGGGGCAGAGAGATTTTTCTGTGTATACCCTTTGTTGCCTTTGAATTTTAAACCATGTAAATGTATCATCCATTCAAAGTAATAACAACAACAGAAAGAAAACACAAGTTGTGAGACACAAAAATATTGCTATATATGCTTTTTGCCAGAGATAGAAGAACTCACCTCCTGCAGAAAATTGCTTGCATGTTGGGAAAAAGCTTTCTCAGGTCTCAGGACCTCCTGGCTGTGCAAACCAAAGCCTGGAGCCCAGTCTGGAGGGAAAAGGTTAAAACCATCCAATAGTAAAGGATGACCTCTCTGGGTGAAGAGGTAGCTCTGATTTGAAGCAATTCTTTACCCAAGGAAACTGGAGTTTGGGGCACTGGGAATTGGGGGAAAGAAAAGGAAAGAGGAGGGACTTAATAAGAACAGGAGATAAGAATGGTCCTCCAGGGCTGAGACAGCTCCCCATGATGGCACAAGGCTGAAGGCCTTTAGGACCAGTGACTCCGGTTTTAGGGGGACCCAAATCTTGCTACTGTGGATGTGGCAGGATGTGAAGCCTCAAACTGGTTTAAAACCAAGACAGTGTATAGTTGACCTTTTCTTTGCCCAGAACTATTTTCTCTCACTTATTCTGCAGCTTGAGTGTTGAATCTTCCCTATCCTTAAGAAAAGGGGAATCTTTTCTTTCTCTTTCTTGGTCTGTTTGTATTAATTGCTGAGGATCCAGACTCTAGATTTACTAGGTCACCAAGTCTTCTGCTAAAGAACTAGAGAACAGGAACTAGAATAGAGAAAGAAGGAAGTACTGTGGAGGAGACCAAAAGAAGAAAGAAAGATTTTTCTCTAAACCAGAAGGGCAGAGGGTTGGAGGTGAGCAAAGTGATGGGGAGGTTTGCCATAAGGACCAAACTGGTCTGAGAGCTGATCTGGGGCAGTTTACCAAAAGGGAAGAGGACCCAAAGCTCAACTGAGGCAGGTGAATGGAACTAGCAAAGAAGGCTTCAAGGGACACTGTTTGAGCATCGAGGAACAGAGCGAGAGTGGAGGCATTGCCTCAGATTGCTCAACCATGACCAGAGGGAGAACCTCAAGGTGCTTGTACCAAGTTAGCCTATACACATTGTTCCTTTGTGGGCAGCTGGTGGATGGGTCACTCTGTTAGCATCAGTAACTCACTGGATGCCTGCCCAGTTGGAGAGATGCCCACCCATACCATATGATGTCAGCCCGAACCTGCTCCATTTATCCAGGTGACAGATACCTACATAATGCCCCAGGACAAAACCTATAAGCCCAAAGCAAGGAATGAGACCCTGGACTCAGTGGTGTGGTGACAAGAAAGCTCTGGGCATCTATACTCAGGTGGGGGGAGGGGGGAAGGATAAAAGTGGGAGCTGAACTGGATGATCTCCATCCCTCCTGAGATGGGACAGTGACACTGTGGGTTTCACATGGATAGGGGCCATGTGGATAGCAGCAGATCTGATGGTGCTACTCACTAGCTTATAGCCTTCTAAAGGCTGCTTTCTACCTCTAGGGTTCTCAGCCTGGGGAGTCAGGATAGGCTAACTTGGGCTGCAGTAACAAATTAACCCCAAATCACAATGACTTCACACGATAGAAGTTTATTTCTTGCTCATGGTACATGTCCCACACATGTGCTCTGCATAATCATTTGAGAACCTAGACCAACAGAGAGGCCACCACTTGGGACATGCAGCCTCCTCCGGTCACTGTGGCAACACAGGGAACTAAGGGAAAACTTGCTTTTTTTATACTTGAGCCCAGAACTGACATGTGTGACCTCCATTTACAGCCCATTGGTGAACCTAGTCATGTGGTTCCCTCCAAGGGCAAGAAGGCTGGGAAATGTGGGGAGGAAATGAGTATCTGTGGAGCGGTGAACATCTCTGTCATACATAGCATTCAAGACTCTCTTTGTGACCTATTCCCAGGACTGCCCCCAGCCTCATTTCCTGACACTATCTTATGAATCTTCCCAACTCATAATCCATCTGTGGTGGCAGGAATTTTCTCTCAGCTCCTCGGTTATGTCCTTGAACCAGGGCACCCCCATGCCTTTGCTTACTATGCTGGTTCCTGAACATGAAATGCCCCTTTTCTATCTTTCTCATCTGCCAACATTCTACTTCTCCTTTTAAGCTCAGCTCAGAGGTTACCTTCTCCATTCCTGATCCCTCAGGAATACAGTTAATTGACGCTTTTCAGTTCTGCCACATCTATATTCATATACTTCCATTAGCACTTAGGATCCATGGGACTGACTTCCTGGCATGTTTCACAGTGCCTGGTACATCATGGGCACTAGACAAATATTTGTTGAATAAATGCTTTGCGTTTAGAACTTTTCAGACAATAATTTAATTGTATGTCTTTCTCCACACCCATCCACCCACCCCCAATAGGTTGTGAACTCTGGATGATACAGACTAAACCTTATTTATCTCCACTCCTCCATTATCTATCAACACTGGGAAATTTTCTAGTAAATGTTTTGGGGAGAATTGACCAATCTGTCCTATACTTAATTTTGAATAATGAATTAAGAAATGATTACAGATGGGTCTTTTAAAAAGGAACATTGGCTATACGTATGCTATCCTTCAATTAAAAAGTTTACTCTAAAAAACAAACAACAGTGATGAGCAAAAAAGGGAAGTAGTTAGAGAGTAAAGTGTACAAACACAAAGGCACTTCCAGAAGATTTGATCATTGTAATAGTGTCTGTAGACAAAAATCCTAAAGTCCCTTTGGGTGCAGTTAACATTGCCTGGAGCTAGCTCGAGCCAAAGGGAAGCCAAGGGTGGAAACCTGTGGACTTCAGGATCAGGGGGAAGCAGGTCTCCAAGTGCTGGGAGAATACACACAGCCCTCTCTTCCTTTGTCTCTGTTTCTCTCCAGGCATATGCTTCATTATTCTCACTCACTGAAAACCAGCATTTTCTCCTTCTCAGAAAACCACCACTTGAACCATCAACCAACAGGTACCTAGTTGCCAACTCCTTTCCAGAAAGCAGCAGCTGGCTTCTTTGATGCAATTTCAACACCCTGGAGAAAGACTCTAATTGGCCCAGCATGAGCACGTGCCCACCTGGCCTGATCACGGGTGACCTCGGTGGAAAGCTCCCCCCACCCCGCCCCCACCGCATACTGGGGCTCTTTCTCACCCTGACCTTCTTCATGGAGGAACCAGGCACCACAAAATAGGGCCTGGGAAGAAAAGGCCACTGCTGCCCACCTAAAACCAGGAAAAAGGGAGAACCATTCTTGAGAAACTTGTCCAGACAGTGATAGCATATAAATATATCTTCTGAAAAGAACAAATGATAAAGACACAGAATTTCGGAAAGAACTAAAATGGCAGAGGCCGCTTCATAGTTACTGCATCTCCTAAATCTCTTGTGACATAGCCCCCCTACTCCCGTCTTCATCGCCTCAGATCTTACCTTATCATCTTTGGTCTGAACTGTTGCAACCGCCTCTTAATTGGTCTCCGAGCCTCCTGGTTTCACTTCGTCCTCCAAATCGTCCACCCAATCAGGGCTTCCAAATGATCTTTCTTTAAACAGCGTGTAATCCTGTCATTTCCCTGCTTAAAAACTTCCCAGCACAGCCTTCAAGGCCCTCCTTGGCCCAGCGGCACCTTCACTTGCTCTCCTTCCCCGGACGCCTGCACTTCTCCCCCATGGCCTCCTCACCAGCACTCAGTGCTTTTATATCTTCTCAAGCATTTACTCTCTCTGTTCCCTCTGCCCAGGGTGCCCTTCCCATTTCCATTACCTCTCCCTGGTGATGCTACTTACCCTTCAAGGTCCAGTTAAATATCTTCCCTCCCTCTGTGGTGACACCACATTGTGTCTATTTTTAGCTCTGGAGACATCTGTCTCCTCTGCTCTCTTTCAAAGCACTCACTCCATCTCATTTATCTTCAAATCCCCAGTTCTAACCCTAGGGCCTAAGTCCTAGTAGGAATCCAGAGATCCTCACGGAAGGATGTAGGGAGAGAGGGAGGGAGAAGCAGGGAGAGGGAAGGGAAAAGGGAAGGGGAGGAAAGGGAAGGGAGGAGGGAGGGAGGGAGTGGGATGGAAGGGAGGAAGGAAGGAAGGGGAAGAAAGGATTAAGGAAAAACCAAGGACTTGAAGTTACACTTGCTTTCTCCCCTATCTGTCAGCAGCTTGGACAGGTTATGGCACTTCTCTGAGACTCCGTTTCCTCCTTTATAAAATAACATCTATCCTACCAACTCAAGGGCCTGTTGGAGACCAAATCAAGAAAAGAATGTGGAAGCGCTTTATGTTATTTCTATGCAAAAATTCATTATTATTAACTGGCCATCGTGTAGTATTTGTTCTCCTAACTACCCGAACACTGCAGTCTTAGTGAACCGCCTTTGTTGGTCTGGGCTCCCTTGCAGGGGCAGGAGTCAGGGGGGCAGTGAGGTAGATTTAGTTACACTTTCTCATTGCCAGAATCTTGTGAAGGTCGAGCGGTGCTGACACTGAGATTCTTTAGGATCACAGTGTAAGGAGTGAGTAAACTTGATAACGTTATTCAATTTGGGATACTTTTTTGTACTCCTTAAATCTTGGGGCCTCCTGATTTTGATGAAGAGCAAGGAGTTATCGACAACCGTTAGCCATTACTAGTGATGTCAGAAGATGTCTTCTTACTTCTCATGCAAGGCTCTGGATGAGTTTCATTGGAGAGTGGCTTCAGCGGGAGGCTGCCGTGGGAGGGGATGAAAAACTGCTTCAGTTTGCAACTACTTATCCATGTGAATCAGGATTTTCTCAATACCATGTAACCGAAATAGAAGGTGGGAGGGATGGGATTAGAAGCTGCACGGATGGAAGATTGCAGCTGTCGTGCTGCACTTGTCTAGTAGACCAGGTGCGGCCTGTTTAGGTCTCATGGCATGGTAAGAAATAGAACAATGTGGGACAAATGTTGGGCAGTGGTGCGGCAAGGGTTCTCTCACGTGGGAGTAAATGGATGCTCGAGTGCTGGCACAGCCTTTGCCCCGAGGGTTGGCCTGGGCACCTCTGGCCTGGCTGCTTCCTAACCCCTTAGGGACTATACTGACCACTGAACTTGAGCTTGCCTCTTTGAGGACTGAGGGGCAGCAGGGAGCCAAGTCTCCTCACCTGTATCCTTGTCCCACGCATGGCTTCTGCACCGCTCATTTGCTTTTCCCAAAATAAAGCCTGTCCAAGTCATCATTCTCACCCATCTCTGAACCCACTCTAAACTTTGTGATCTGGCCTGACTCAGCCAGATATCTTTCGTCTGTCTGCCCAGTTGCTTCCCACCCCCGCATCTCGGGGAATTGTTCTTCCCACCCACTCCATTCACATGAATACCACAGAAACCATCAGATCAGTCATTGTGCACACACCTTGGACCCTGACCATGACTAACCTAGAAGTAGGCCCTTGCCCTTGGATAGGACAGCCCCAGCTTCTAGACTGATCAATCCCTTCCTCCAGAATTTTTGGAACAGGGTCCAGAGGACAAAAATCAGCCTCTGTCTGGATGACTGAACTTAGGTGTGTAAAACCAGAAACTATGGATGCGCATATGTTCTGTGACGTTGACTGGAAAATGAAGAATGCTGGTCTGCAACAAGATAGAGCAGTGAGATATGAGATGGAGAAAGAATACTGCCAGACTTTACATTTTGAACTATGTTTCTTACGACTCTCAGTGGTATTTCTGTACTAGAATTCCAGGAGACAGCCCTGAATGCCCAGAATAAATCTCCAAATCTTGCCTAAGCTAAGCTAATGTGTCTATTAGTTGCAACCAAAGAAGAAATCTCATGTACATACACTGCAAAAAATTTCAATATTTGTATCCATCAAAAATACCTCATTTCCTCACTAACTAGCTTTATAATTAGCCAGTTTAACAAGTGTGAACTTACACAAATGAAATATCTATCAATTTGGATGCTTCTGACTTCAGGCTTGTATGCTTATGGTCACAAGATGGCTGCAGCAGCTCCAAGCATCACATCCTCACACATATTCACACTTTTTCATATAAATTTTTTTACAAATACTCTACTATAGTATGAAAAAAATTGAATCACTTAAGAATAGAAAGAGTTGTATAATGACTCCAACATACTCATCAGCCAGCTCTCACAGCTATCACAGCACAGTCACCCTGTATCATCTACACATTCACATGCCTTTTCCCTCCTTTCAGATTATTTCAAGGCAAATCCTAGACATTGCATTACTTCTTCTGTAAATACCTCAGAATATATGCCTAAAAGATACAAGTTCCTTTTTAAAAAGTAATCACAATATCATGATCACAGCTAAAAATATTGACAATCATTTCCCAGTGCCATCAAATCTGCAAAAGGGCTCCTTTTCCCTGATTGTCTTCAAAATGTGTTATTTTTATTATGTTGAGTGAAATAAGTCAGTCAGAGAAGGATAGTTATCATATGTTTTCACTCATATGTGGATCTTGAGAAACTTGACAGAAGGCCATGGGGGAAAAAATAATTACGAACAGAGAGGGAGGGAGGCAAACGGTAAGAGACTCTTACATACAGAGAACAAACTGAGGGTGGATGGGGGGGGGGCGGTGCGAGAGAGGGAAAGTGGGTGATGGGCATTGAGGAGGGCACCTGTTGGAATGAGCACTGGGGTGTTATATGTAAGCCAATTTGACAATAAAGTATATTCATAAAAATTAAAAAAAAAACCCAAATGTGTTATTTTGTTAATTCTTTTTAGTTGTTATAGCAAGGAAATATATATTATTTTCCAAAGATAAAAGGTATGGGATGTTCATACTGATAATTCCAACTGAAATGCAGAACTATAGTTTTCACTCAGCCTCATCAATCCTAATCTGTATCTCTAAGTCAAATGTCTCAGTTTTGAAGGACACGGATGTAATTACTTACTTTTAATCCCATAACATGTACGTCTTTCCATCTTTGGATATATCCCTTTAGGGATGGTGATTTAAAGTCCCTCAGTGGTGCCTCGGTGGCTTGGTCAGTTAAGCGTCCGACTTCGGCTCAGGTCACGATCCCACCATTACTGGGTTCGAGCCCCGCATCAGGCTCCAGGCTGAGAATGCGGAGCCTGCTTAGGATTCTCTTGCTCTCCCTCTCTCTCTGCCCCTCCCCTACTCACGCTTTCTCTCTCTCTCTCTCAAAATAAATAAATAAACTAAAAAAAAAAGTCACTCAAAGTCATTCTGTGTGGTTATGTCATCCACTGAATGTGCAAAGGAGGATCATCTTTATTTCATTTTACTTTCAATTTCTAAGGATTGTTTTTGTTAATTTAATTTTGTTTATAATTTATATAAAATACTTACAGGGCTCCATAGTTAAATCTACAAAACAAGGTTTTAAAAGTCTGGATTCTACCTTATCCTCTCTAGTCTCTCTCTCTGCTATTGTAGTGTTTTATTAAATTTTTATAGCTTCTTCTTTTATTTGTAGTTAAATGATTACATACTCTGTACCTTATTTTCTACATTTCTCATTTTATTAAAAATATATCCTGGAGGGGTGTCTGAGTGGCTCAGTCGGTGAAGCATCCAGCTTCGGCTCAGGTCATGATGTCACGGTTCATGGGTTCGAGCCCTGCATCAGGCTCTGCGCTGACAGCTCAGAACCTAGAACCTGCTTCAGATTTCTGTCTCCCACTCTCTCTGCCCCTCCCCTGCTCACACTCTGTGTCTCTCAAAAATGAATAAACATTAAAAAACATATAAAATACATTATATATATGTTATATATATGTTTATATATGTATATGTATATACATAAATATATATGTATGTGTGTATATATATACACACACACATATATATAATATGTATATATATAATACCCTGGACATCACACCATAATCATAGAGAATTTTCTTACTCCTTGGTACAGCTCCATAATACTCCATTTGGGGGAGGTACCACAGTTTATTCAATTAGTCTTCTATTGATGGGCTTTTGGATTGTTTTCAGTCTCTCGCACTTACAAACAGAGCTGCACGGATAGCCTTGTATGAACATCTTTTCACATTTTTGCTGGGGCATCCCTGTGATAGATTTCTAGAAGTGGGATTGCTTTATCGCTATGCAACCTGTCAGAACGATTAAAATTAGGAGAGAAACAATGACAATACCAAATGCTGATGAGGATATGGAGCACCTGGAACTCTCATACATCACTAACAGGAGTACAAAAGCATAGCTGCTTTGAAAAACACTTTGGGGGGCGCCTGGGTGGCTCGGTCAGTTAAGCGTCCGACTTCGGCTCAGGTCACGATCTCACGGTCCGTGAGTTCGAGCCCCGCGTCGGGCTCTGTGCTGACAGCTCAGAGCCTGGAGCCTGTTTCAGATTCTGTGTCTCCCTCTCTCTCTGCCCCTCCCCTGTTCATGCTCTGTCTCTGTCTCAAAAATAAATAAACGTTAAAAAAAAATTTTTAAAAAAAAAAGAAAAACACTTTGGCAGTCCCTTATGAAGTTTCATATACATTTCTAATACAACCCAGCAGTTTCTTTCCTATACATTTACTCAAGAGAAACGAAAATTTATATTCGCACAAACCATGTCAATATCTGAACATTTATAGAGGCTTTACTCATAACTGCCGAATATTGGAAACAACTCAAGTGTCTTTCACCTGATGGGTAAATTGTAATACATCTCTACAGCTGAATGCCACCCAGCAATAAAAAGAACAAACTACTGATACATCACAACATGGATGTATTTCCAATGCATTATTTTAAGAGAAAGAAGCCAGGTTTAAAAAGCTACATACTCCGTGATTCCATTTATATGACGTTCTCTAAAAGGCAATACTATAGGGACAGAGAGTAGATCAGTGATTGCCAGGAGCTGAGGCCAGGGGATGGTTTGACCACGAAGGGGCACCACATAGGAATTTCTTAGGTTGATGGAACTGCTGTACATTTTGTCTGTGGTGGTAATTGCGTAGTTATGTGTTTGTCAAAGCTCAGAACTCTACACTCTAAAGAGTTAATTTTATATGTAAACCATACCTCAATAAACCTGACTTTAAAAACAGTGCACAGGTAACTTTGTTAATTGCTGCCCAAATCCCGTTTATGGTAGAATGATTAATGGCTCCGCAGATATTTGTGTCCTAATTCCAGAAATCTGTGGATGTCACCTTACAAGGCAAACAGGATTTTGCAGATGCACTAGGAATCTCGAGATAAGGAGAGAATCCTGGCTGATGCAGGTAAGCCCTAAATGCAGTCCTAAGTATCCTTATAAGAGAGGCAGAGGGAGGTTTTACCCTGGCGAAGGCCGCATGAAGACAGCAGAGAGAGATCTGCTACATTCCTGGCCGTGAAGATGGAGGAAGGGGCGATGTCTCAAGGAATTCAAGGAATGAAGCTCCAGAAGGTGGAAAAGACAAGGAAAGAGAATCCTACCCCCCCCCCCCCCCCCCGACCCTCCAGAGGGAGCAGAGCACCTGTCAACGCCTTAGTTTCAGCCCAGCGAGACTTCTGACTCCCAGAACTCTTAAGAGGATAAATTGTGTTGTTTAAAGTCACCAAGTTTGTGGTAATTTGTTACCATAGCAATTGGAAACTAATACACCCTCCACAGGGATTACACTACACCAAAAGCGTAGGGGTGTCCTTCATTTAAGAATGAGGAAAACTTTCCTGGAAGCCCCAGGACAGGCATCCCCTCATATCTCATTGGCCCAAATTGTGTCACGTGGCCATTCTCAAACCAATTATTGGCAAGAATAGTCAACCTTCCTCCTACTCCTCGGCCTGAGGCTGCACCATTCTCTCCTGACCCACACAGCTGCCTGATCCTGACCAATATCAGGGTTCTGCCCTCAGAGAAGTAGAGGGCTGTAGCTTTGGATTGGCCACCAATAGTGCCTACCTCAAAAGTTATTTGCAGAAGGGGCACAGTCAGTGGAGCATCTGACTCTTGATCTTGGGGTTGTGAGTTCGAGCCCCACATTTGGTGTAGAGATTACTTAAAAATAAAATCTTGGGGCCCCTGGGTGGCTTAGTCAGTTGGGCATCCAACTCTTGATCTCAGCTCAGGTCTTGATCTCATGGTCATGAGTTTGGGCCCTGCATTAGGCCCTGAGCTGGGCATGAAGGCTTCATAACATAACATAACATAACATAACATAACATAACATAACATAACATAACACATAAAATAACAAACATCTTTTAAAAAATTATTTGCAGAAAAAGAAAACCCCTCAGTTAAATACACGTTTTATAAGAATTTAAAAATCTAGTTAGGCACCTGGGTGGCTCAGTCGGGTAAATGTCCAACTCTTGACTTCAGCTCAGGTCATGATCTCATGAGATCATGAGAGCGAGCCCTGCATTATGCTCTTCGCTGACAGCGTGGAGCCTGCTTGGGATTCTTTCTCTCCCTCTCTCTCTGCCCCTCCTCTCCTCGTGTGTGTGCACATGCATGCACTCTCTCTCTCTGTCCTTCAAAATAAATAGACATGAAAACAAATTAAATAAAAAATAAAAATAAAAATCTAGTTAGAGTAGACTCTCTGAGGGGCCATCAGCTGCAGCCTCCCAACCAGGGCCTTCCTCTGTCCAAGACCATATGGCTTTGCCCTCCTCTCTCCCCTTTTTTCAGAGGAGGCAAGGCTGAGCTAAGCTCTAGTAGTGAGTCACCAAGGTTATATAAGGCCCTGTGAACACAGCCTGTCTTCCAGAAGAATGTCCCACTTGCAATACTAACTCAAGTCCTATTAAGGGAATCTTCTGTTTTCTCCCTGTTTTAGCTTTGCTCTGACATATTATCCTAGACTTTCACAGCTGCACAGGCCCTTAGAGGTAATAATAATAAAATTTATATTTATTAATTTATATGTATTATTAACATTATGGCAAGTACAAGAGATACCACTTATCAAGCATTTACCATGCTTCAGGCACTTTGTATTTATTATCACATTTAATTCTCGAGTCTTCTTGGTGAAGTAAATATTATCATCCCCATCTGATAGATTTTGAAACCCAGGAAAAGAAAGGGTGACTTATCTAAGGTACATGCTGGCACCAGGGTTCAAACTGAGATCTGTAAAGACTCCAAAGTTTTTTTTCTCTCAAACCCCATGAAGTCCAAAACCTTCCATTCTACCAATGGGAAATGAACTCGGGATGGAGGGATGGAGAAGAGGGGGCCACTGGGAGGCATAAACATCTTGTTGGCTCACAGGACCCATGAGCGGCCAAGGGAACACTTGCTCCCTCTAGCACAACAGCAACGCCCATTAGCTTTTCTCTCCCCTCCATGGAAATCAGCATTTATGAATCATCATGTAACTGAGTTTAAGAAGAGAAAAGGTGTTTGGTTTTTTGCAAAACAGAGGAGTTGTGATTTTTGCACTTACCCAACATTGTTGGGGGAATAAAAAAAAAAAAAATCACAGTTATAACACGAAGAGTGCCTTACAGTTTATAAAACTCTTTCAAATACTTTCTTTCACGTGATCCTTACTACAGCTCTGTGAAGCAGGAAAATATAATTATTGCACTTCACAGATGAGGAAAATAAGATGCCAAAAGGTTATATATATACTTGCTCAAAGTCTCACAGATCATTCAGTGGTAGAGTCAGAATCAAAACTTGGGCCCTGTTCCTTGGGAGGAAGCTTGTTGGCAATGAGGGCCTGACATTTTCCTAGGAATTTTAGACTCTCGTTTTCAAGTTTAAAAACGTAATTAAGATTTTGATTGGCTGAGGTGATTTTTTTTTTTAGCTGAGATTTTTACACTGCATAAATCAACTTAGTGAGAAATGACATCTTTATAATCTCAAGTCTTCCCATCCTTCATTTTTTATGCCTGAAAGTAGAATCCAGTGTCTTTTTTTTTTTTTTTCTTAACAGAGAACCCTTTGCACTTTTGATGAGTTTTTCCTTTACAAACTGCCTTGGTAGCTGATTTGAATAACGGTTTCGGTTCTGTTATGCCTTTTTTCAAATTGATTTGTATTATATGGTTTTTATTTCCATTTAGTAACTTGATACTTGGTTGAACATTCTTGTTGTTTCCAAGAACTTTTCTTGATCTTGTCAGGGTAGAGCTATTCCACTTGCAAATTATTAAAAACAAAAAACAAAAACCTGTTCTCCTGACTCCACCACAAATGCTCCTTTTACCACGTGACACTGCATTTTTCCACAGCCCTGCATTTTCCAGATGACTAAATGGCTCCTTTAAGTGCCAATATACTTAGAAATGTAACTGCCTGAGCTGAAATATCTTTCTCAAATGAATTACAATGTGTAGCAAACAGCTGTGGTTTTTTGCCTGCACAACACATCCTTCCCCCCATCTCTGATAGAAGCTGCCCTTCTCTTTCTTTTGGGGAACTGCCCCTCCCACAGGGATCATGGCAGGACTGTCTATCACTGGATCCAATTCACAAACCCCTAAAGAGTCCCTGGTTCCACCACAGGCTGACCCAACTGACTCTTCCAGGCATTTGTGTCTTGAGAGAAGGGGCACTTGGCCAGAAGGACACTGGAGTGGAGTCATCTGGAAGGCAGGCCCTAAAGAGACATCCCTGTGTTTTTTCCTGGAGCTGCCCAGATTTCTACTGTTCCCAAAGCCTGCTTGTTCAAATTCTCCTTCGGTTCCAGGAGCTACCCAATACCCTTCCAATACATTCTCTTTGTTTTCTTAGGTGTGCTTCTGTTACAAATGATACAGATATCGGTGTCCAAAGGTCGGTTGCAGACAATTTTTCCTGTTATGGGTTGAATTGTGTGCTCTGAGCCCTCCCACCAAAAAAAAAAAGATATGTTGAAGTCTAACCCTAGTACCTTCAAAAGTAATCTTATTTGGAAATAGGGTATCAAAGAGGCAATCAAGTTAAAATAAGGTCATAGGGTAAGCCCTAATCCAATGACTGGTTCCTAAAAAAGAGGAAATTGAGAGAGTGGGGCATCTAGCTTGTGAGCAGGCACCTTCGTTTCATGCGCGACCAAAGAGCAATTTAAAAATGGGTGATGTTAGATTGCCTGGGTGGCTTAGTTGGTTGGGCATCAGACTTTTGCTCAGGTCATGATCTTGGTTCATGAGTTCAAGCCTCACATTGGGCTCTGTGCTGACAGCTCAGAGCCTGAAGCCTGCTTTGGATTCTGTGTCTCCCTCTCTTTCCCTGCCCTTCTCCCACTCGCACTTCATCTCTCTCTCAAAAATAAATAAATATAAAAAAAATTTTTTTAATTAAAAAAAAAATGGGTGACGTTAAAGCAGGGCAAGATTTTTGTTCAGAAGTGTGCCCAGCGCCATGATGCGGAAAAGGGAGGCAAGCACAAGACTGGGCCAAATGGAAGGCAGGTCAAACCCCTGGATTTTCTTACATGGATGCCAACCAGAACAAAGGCACCTCCTGGGGAGAGGAGACACTGATGGAGTATTTGGAGAATCCCAAGAAGTACATCCCTGAAACAAAAATGATCTTTGCTGGCATTAAGAAGGCAAGGGAAAGAGCAGACTAGATAGCTTATCTCAAAAAAGCTACTAAGGAGTAATAGTTAGCCTTTGCCTTATTGATTACAGAACAAAAATGTCTCATGACTTGTTTAAATTGATCTCATACACAGAATTCACATCATGAATGCCTGACAGAATATTTCTTTTGGACAGTCCTGATTTAAATAATATTGGCTTGTGGTTACATGCATATAATCAGCTTTTTGAACTTTTTTTTTTTTTTTAATTTTTTTTTCAACGTTTTTTATTTATTTTTGGGACAGAGAGAGACAGAGCATGAACGGGGGAGGGTCAGAGAGAGAGGGAGACACAGAATCGGAAACAGGCTCCAGGCTCCGAGCCATCAGCCCAGAGCCTGACGCGGGGCTCGAACTCACGGACGGCGAGATCGTGACCTGGCTGAAGTCGGATGCTTAACCGACTGCGCCACCCAGGTGCCCCAGCTTTTTGAACTTTGACAGTAATTCTGGTTCAGCAAGTGCTATCATTGTTTTCCCCTTTGAAAAATATGATTGGAATTGATTAGTAATGTTCAGCTTTTGACAGAGATGGTAAATGCCATCTCTAAACTTACAGGAGATTGGTTTTATATTTAGATTATATGACTGGTTATATTAATATATTTAAATACTGAGGAAATCCCTTCACTGTCTCAGAACAGCAAGACTCAGATGTATTTCAAGTTATGTTTGTTAGCCTGTTAAAGGCAAGATAGCTGGCAATGTCCACTTAACCTTTTTGGTCTTAACTATGCCAATTTAATTAAAATCTCCTGCATTTCATAGGCAATGCTGTAGGGGAAAAAAATTTAATTAATTAATTAAATAAAATCTCCTGCATTTAAAATGTTGCTTTTTGCTTAATGAAAGACATTGTAGTGTGGTTTATGTGTAATATTAAATAAAGAATATTTAACATTTCTCAAAAAAAAAAAAGAGGAAGTTAGGACACATATAAAAGGAAGACAATGTAGAGACACATAGAGAAAAGGCCATACCAAGACAGAGAATTGGAGTGATGCACCTATCTACAAAACAAAACAAACAAACAAACAAAAATAACCTCCTGAAAGTGACCAGAAGTTAGGAAAGAGACATGAAAAACAGTTCTTTCCCTGCACCTTTAGAGGGAGTGTGCCAGTCAACAGGGTGGATTTCAGAGTTCTGGCCTCCAGAATGTGAGACAATATGTTTCTCTTGTTTTAAGCCACTGAGTTTGTGGTACTTTGTTCTGGCAGCCCGTGGAAACTAATACCGAGCCTCAAGGAAATATGGACTATTTCGAATGATGTATAGCAGATTGCTAGCTGTTCACCAAAATGCTTCTCCCCTCTTTTGCCTACAAGTAGCCTTGTGGCCAGGCATAAGCCTGTCCCACTAGATCATTTCTGCCAGCTTCCCTTGTGGTCAGGGTGGCCACGTATCTGACTTCTCCCCGGCAGAAAGATAAGTGAGAGTGACGCTGGCCACTCCTGGGTCTGAGTTCTAAGATATCCAGCAAGACTCCTCCACTCTTGTCTCCTTTATTGCCAATTAGAACCCAGATGCGAGGGCTTCATCTGTGCAGAAGAAAACCCTGTGATGCCACGAAGATTGTCCAGCAAAGGAGGAGAGGTCGCTGTTGCTCTGGATCACTCACCTCAAGGGAAAGCAGGCCACTCTAGTTTGTCTTTTTTTTTTTTTTTAGGCATTTTTGTCATTTTTTTAAACTTTTTTTTAAAGTTTATTTTTATTTATTTTGAGAGAGATAGAGAGAAAGCAGGGGAAGGGCAGAGACAGAAGGAGACAGACTCCCAAGCAGGTTCCAAGCTGTCAGGGAAGAGAGTGATGTGGGGTTTGAACCCATGAACCGTGAGATCATGACCTGAGCTGAAAGCAAGAGTCAGATGCTTAACCGACTGAGCCACCCAGGTACCCCTAGATTGTCTTTTATTAAAAACTTAGCTCTACCTCTAACAGATCCATGGTCATTGAGCTGAGATGCAAGGCACTGGGATCCTGACCATATTCCCATATGGGAACTAGGAGTAGCTCATGGAACAGTGATCACCAAAATAATCTCTTTTGGTCTCTTGGGACTTTTTTTTTTTTTTTTTTTTTTTTTTTTTTTTTTTTTTTACCGTGTGAGTTCACTTCTATAAAATATCCAGATTTGTTTTTTTCTCTGGGGACTTTTTACAAAGCTGAAGTCAAATTCTCAGCAACCCAAAAGGGAGAGGAAAGATAATACAACCAGTAAGGTAACTGCTTCTGAGGGCATTAGGTATCTTCAACTGAGACAATGGGAGGCTCAAGTCTTGAGATGCATGCTACGGGGCACAGACTGAAATTTCAGGGCTTTTCTGTGGCCGAGTGAAGAATCTTTCACTGAAGCCATGGGCTTGAGATGGCTGGACGCCAAATTCTGATTCGAGAAGTTGTTGGATTCGAGAAGTTGTTCAGTGTTGGCTGACCACATGACTTTGCCAGGTTTCTTTTATGAAAAGATGCAGGTGTCTGGAGGTCTCAGAAGACCCGGACAATCTGAACCCGCTAACAGTCTTCTGTCTGCAGTGTTTCCTATGCACCTCCCTCTCCCAAAGAAGGAAGCTAACACTTTCCCTTGTATGTCTGCCCGTTGCTCTGCCGGTAACTAACTCCATCTGGAGCAAGTAAATTGTCCTCACAGAAATACTTTACGTTTATTTTTTATTTGGACTTTCTTTTCCTGTGTGTGTTTGTTTGTTTGTTTGTTTGTTTGTTTTTGCCTCTGCCAGCACCACAGCCCATGGGCTTACAGAAAGCTTTTCACTCTGTCATGGTATGACACACAGCATAGCCTCTTGCTAAGGAATTCACTTCACAGCAAAAGTGGCAATGGCCTAATGCCCGCAGGATTCACTGTGTGCCTAATGTGCTCTGCCCATGATCCAGGAACAGCTGGCCTTATACAGCACTAGGATGGCTCCCAGGATCCACTGGGAGATAATTGCTTGCTGTCCTGTGGAAGTGATCCATGCTTTGAGCCAGTATCCCATATGTGAGACTATTTCCCTGTGTCTCTCTCTTTTCAGGACACAGAGGTGGGCAGGTACTGTTCATAGTCTCCCAGTAGCCTTTCCTATCTAATGTAGTAGAATTGATATCTGGGTACATGGCCACCCAGAGTGATGACATCGGCCAGCCTTTTTGATCTCTTTGCCTCCCCACTTTCTAGCTCTCAATTGAATTGGCCGGAAGTCTGACACTCACTGAAGTTACTGGGTTTGGATTTTAGGGTTGTTTCTCCTCATCCTCATCCTCATCCTCATCCTCTTTCTTCTTCAAAACGGTGTCCTAAATAATGACATAAAAAGCTTGTGCACAGTGAAGGAAACAATCAACAAAACTAAAAGACAACCTACTGAATGGGAGAAGATATTTACAGGTGACATATCCAAGGGGTGCCTGGGTGGCTCAGTCAGTTAAGCATCCGACTCTTGGTTTTGGCTCAGATCATGATCTTGCAATTTGTTAGTTAGAGCCTTGCACAGGGCTCTGCACTGGTAGCCCGGAGCCTGCTTGGGATTCTCTCTCCCTCCCTCGCTCTCTTTCCCTCCCCTGCTTGCATTCTTTCTCTGCCTCCAAATAAGTGAATGCACTTTTAAAAAAATGGCATATCCAATAAAGGATTAGTATCCAAAATATATAAAGAACTTATATAACTCAACACAAAAAACCAAATACAGTAAAACCTTGGATTGCAAGTAACTTGTTCTGTGAGTGTTCTGCAAGACAAGCAAACATTTCTAATAAATTTTAACTTGATATGAGCAATGTCATTCAATACAAGTAGTATGTGATGTCAAAGGTCACATGATCACAGCTAAGCCAATATTTTTTCTTCTATCTACCTACCTACCTACCTACCTACCTACCTACCTATATCTTGCTGCGGGATTGTGTGTGATTGTCTCCCATACTTGGATGCTCAGTCTCAGACTGTGCTGTTTGGCAGAAATCATTGATTTTTCAGAACATTGGAAGGTGCCTACAATTGGCACTAGTGTATTTTTTGCCACTTCAAAGCACCTCTGGACAGTCCTTTGCTTTTCCATAGAAGAGAAAGCTTAGGAATGCTTTGCTTCATTCTAGGTCAGGCTGCCTTTAGATATAGACCCCTTTCTCTCCTGCCTTATTACCAGTTACATTAAATACAGTCTATGACAAGAGTTCATTAATACTGTACTGCAGTCAACATCCATGTGCGTGTATACAATGGCCCCCATGCAGAAAAAGGTTGAAAAGAAAGGTAGTAAGAAGACGGAGATGACTATGGTGGAAGGTAAGAAGGAAGTCATCGAGAAGTATGAACAGGTATGCAAGTGCAAGATTTTAAAAGAAGTCTACGTTGACCATTTGCATAGTATTAAAGAAGAAAGAAGAAAGAAGAAAGAAGAAAGAAGAAAGAAGGGGGCTAGATGCAGCAAAAGGAGTCATGAGAATATCAAAGCAATGGCCACGTGTTCTGGAAGATGTAAAAAAGTTGCCTGTGTTTTGAATAAATGAGAAGCAACTAGCAGGTAATACTGCGACCGAGAACTTTATCTGAGAGAAGGCAAAGGCCTTGTGCACTGACGTAAGTAAACTGCCAGGTACGTCAACAGAAAAAGAAGAAGACTTCAAGGCAAGCAGAGGATGGTTTGATAACTTTAAGAGAAGAGGGGGCATCCATAGGGTTTGTGGCACAGAGAGGCTGTGAGTTGGGATGCTAAGGCAGCTGAGGCGTTCACTTCTGAGTTCCAGAAGCTTATGGTTTCCGAGTGTTACCTGCCGGAGCAAGTTTTTAAATGCGATGATACGGGGCTTTTTTGGAAAGAGATGCCAAAGAGGACCTACATTACAGAAGAAGAGAATGCAATGCCCGGTCACAAACCCATGAAACACTCCCGTTTGCGCTAATGCAAGCGGGGGTTTCAAAGTCAAGCCCCTGCTCATGTATCATTCTGAGAATCCAGGAGCCTTCGGGAAATGCAAGGTGCAGAAGAGCCAGTTAAATGTTCTGTGGAAGCCCCACAGCAAGGCTTGGGTCACTCGTATCTTGTTTGTTGAAAGGATCAAGAAGGTTTTCGGTCCTGCAATGAAGAAATACACTTTAGAAGAGAATCTGCCACTCAAAGCCTGGCTGGTTATGGATAATGCTCTTGTTCATCCTCCAGGCTTTGAGGACAATTCATTAAGGTCAAGTTCCTTCCTCCAACACTGCTCCAATCCTCCAGCCCATGGATCAGCAGGTCACTTCGAATTTTAAAAAGCTTTACACAAAAGCACTATTTCAGCGATGCTTCAAGGTGACCAAAGGAACAAACCTAACCCTCTGAGAGTTTTGGAAAAATCATTTCCACATGGTGAATTGCCTCAAGATCATGGATAAAGCCTGCTATGGGGTCACCAAGAGAACCCTCAATTCTGCTTGGAGAAAGCTGTGGCCTGATTGTGTTCTTGGACATGGCTTAGAGGGCTTGCTCATGAATAGGAGCTGCTAGTTGTCAATGAAACTGTGTCCTTGGGGAAGACCATGGGACTGGAGGTGAATACGGATGATATTGAAGAGCTGGTGGAGGAACATGGCCAGGAGTTGACCACCGACATACTGATGGGTCTGCATCTCGAGCAACATCAAGAGGTTATGGAGGAGATCTCGTCTGCAGAGAAGGAGAAGAAAATGGCGGGGGAATCCCTCACTTCAAATGAGATTAGAAAGATGTGTAAAATGTGGGAAACAGTGCAAAATTTTGTAGGAAAGCACCACCCGAATAAGGCTATAGCAGTGCAAGCAATGAATCTGTTTAATGACAATGCAATGTCACATTTCCACAAGATCCTCAAAAAGAGACAAAAGCAAGTGTCAATGGATAGGTGTCTTGTTAAAGTTGCACAAAAAGAAAAACATTCCATTGAGCCAATAGAGAGCAGTAATTCCACTGGTGACAGTGAAAGTCGTCCTACACAATAACCCTCCTCTCTCATCTCCCTCACACCAGCCACGAAGGTTTTCAAAGGGAAGGGCAGGTTCATTTGTTTCTTTTTCTTTATATTTTGTGTGTTCTTTATTATTTTGTATTATGTTACAGCATTGTAACCATTTTTATGTTAATATTTTGGGGTTGTGGAACAAATCATCAGAGTTTCCATGATTTCTTATGGGGAAATTTGCTTTGATATACAAGTGCTTTGAGTTACAAGCATGCTTCTGGACCAAATTATGCTTGCAAACCAAGGTTTTATTGTAATGCAATTAAAAAACGGTCAGAAGACATGAACAGACATTTCTCCAAAGACAACATACAGATGGCCAAGAGACACATAAAAAGATGCTTAACATCACTTGCCATGAAGAAAATGCAAATCAAAAACTACAATGAGATATCACCTCATGCTTATCAAAATGGCTAACACAAAAAACACAAGAAACAGCAAGTGTTGGCAAGGATGTAAAGAAAACTAAACCCTTGTGCACTGTTGGTAGGAACGCAAACTGGTGTAACCACTCTGGAAGACAGTATGGTGGTTCCTCAAAAAATCAAAAATAGTTGGGGGCGCCTGGGTGGCGCAGTCGGTTAAGCGTCCGACTTCAGCCAGGTCACGATCTCACGGTCCGTGAGTTCGAGCCCCGCGTCAGGCTCTGGGCTGATGGCTCGGAGCCTGGAGCCTGTTTCCGATTCTGTGTCTCCCTCTCTCTCTGTCCCTCCCCCGTTCATGCTCTGTCTCTCTCTGTCCCAAAAATAAAAAAAAAAATAAAAAACGTTGAAAAAAAAATTAAAAAAAAAAAATCAAAAATAGGACTACTAATGATCCAGTAATTCCACTACTGGGTATTTACCCAAAGAATACAAAAACACTAATTCAAAAGGATAAATGCACCCTTATGTTTATTGCAGCATTATTTACAATAGTCAAATTATGGAAGCAGTTCAGGTGTCCATCGAGAGATGAATGCATAAAGAAGATGTGGTATGCATATATATATATATGGAATATCACTCAGCCATAGAAAAGAATGAATCTTGCCATTTGCAACAACATGGATGGATCCAGAGGATATAATGCCAAGCGAAATGAGTCAGTCAGAGAAAGACAAATACCACGATTTCACTCATAGTAGAATTTAAGAAACAAAACAAACCAAAAAAAAAAAAAAAAAAAGAGGAAAAATACAAATCTAGAAACAGGCTCTTAACTGTATGGAAGAAACTGATAATTATCAGAGAGGAGGTGGGTGGAGGGATGGGTGAAACAGGCGATAGGGATTAAAGAGTACACTGAGTCATGTATGGAACTGTTGAATCCCTATATGGTACATCTGAAACTAACATAACACTGTATGTTAACTATATTGGAATTAAAATTTAAAAATTAATACAATTTTTAAAAATAATAAAAAGAAAATTAAAAAAAACAAACAAAAAAAAATGGTATCCTAGATAAACTACAGTTTCAAAGAGCTTTTCTTATCGGTGTTCTCAGTTGAGGTATTTGCTTCTGGACTGGCTTGAATCTCTGCTACCTTCAGCCAGTTATTGTTTGAAGTGTAAGGGCCCCTGGTAGATAACATCAACCTAAGACCCTCACAAATTATCTTGAAGATAGACAAGAAGAAAAAAAAATACCCGAAGTCTCCTGCTCTCCTCCCAATGATGTTTTCCATGGAAGGAATGTAATTATACTGCTGATTATACTCTATCACCTTTAGAGCGTGCTGCAGCTTTACAGAACACTGTCATATCCAGCTCTCACTTGCTCTTCTGAACACTGTGATGTAAAGGAAAGAGGGCATGTCTGAGAGAGCGGGACGGAATCCCTGCTCAGTGGCTCTGAACCTGCCAATCAATCATGTGTTAAGGGAGGGGTACAGTGATGTTTACCTTTTGCTTTTAATGTTAAGATTCTGATTATTCTGCATATAGTAAGTGCTCATGAAATCTGGTGAGTGATGCTGTGAAGTTTGCAGGGGAGGGACCATGAGCCCTGATTTACAAGTGAGGAAAATGAAATTCATTTATGAGGACAAGAGCTGTCTAAGGTCACAGGGAGGGAGTAAGATCTTCAAAATCTAAATCCAAATCCAAATCCATTGCTTTTTCTATCACCTTAACCCAGAATAACAGAATTCGGAACAACAGAATTTTCTCAGATCTTAATAATAACAGTCTTGTTGGCAAAGTAGCTTTCATTTATTGAACATTTAACATGTATCAGACACTAGACTAAGCAGTTTCTATGAATGAGCCCATTTTACAGATGGAAGAGCCTGGGATTCAACGTGGTGAAGTAACTTGCCCAAAGACAAATACAAGGGCAGAACCTGCCTGGGTTTTAAAGGAAAACTTGGTTCTTTTGGAATCCAAAACCTATGCTCTTTCCCCCCAAATTATAACTTCCTCAATCAAAAAAATATCCTGGGAATCTGTTGCTAATTGTCTAAGTTCAAAGTTATAATCCAAATGTTTTCATCTTATTAGGCAAGCTCTGAGTGCAGTCAGCTAAAGATTCAGCTGGTTTGGGGGTCTACATGTCTTGATAAGGTCCCTTCTGCACTACAGGAAAGGCTGGCCTATCAGCTTAATACTTTCCTAGAAATTTGGAATTTAAAGTCCTGAGCTTGATTAGGATCTCACAAACACCGTGAGGCAGCAAGCCATTTTACTTCTCTGGGCCTCCTTTTTCTGCTATTTAGAATAAGGGTAAAAGTAAACCTAGAATATCTTGTTGTGCCAGAGAGCAAAGAAGTGCTCAAAGCTACTGGAGACGCATTAAAGCACACAAAACCTGGCTTAAAGCATCTCCTGCTGGTCAAATCTGGGACAAGTTGAACATCAAAATGAACAATGGTGATAAAGGATCGCTATACATTAAATTAAAAAATAATCCAGTGTTCACTTCAGCATCACATCTACTAAAATTGGATGATACAGGGAAGATTAGATGGCCCTTCACAAGGATAACATGCAAATTCAGAAAGCATTCCATTAAAAAAAAGGTAATCCATGAGTGCATAACTACACTCTAATCAAAAAAAAAAAAAAAAGAAAGAAAGAAAAAAGAAGAATGGAGAGAGCGCTCTGCTACAGAGAAGATTGTCAGCTAATACATGTAAAAGAAATTAGAAAATCATCATTTTGCAATCACCATAGTAATAATCGATTCAGGTAAGATCATTCATGGATGTGAAAAACATTGGTGAAAAATTGTTGGGGAACAAAGTATCTCCCCAGAAATCACTTATTAATTACAAAGAGAAAATGTACCTTTACAGTGAAGACATCTGGTGGACACCACCCTAACCAAGTTGTATAAGAAAAACTCAGCTCAGTCCGGTGTGTCCCCTTTATGACTCCCACACAACACTTCACTTCTGACCCTTCAAATGTGTGGTTGAGGCAGGAGTGGGGTGGTTCGCACCAGAAATTCTCTGTAACACCTGTTGGGTATCCTATGATTTAACTCAACTCTAACACTATCTATCTGGAGATAGATCAGGTCCCAGATTAAGGGCCCAGTCCCACAAGACTGCTCCCACCCTACTTTGATGCCAATCATAAGCAGTAGGTCCCCAGGTTACCCACAACTTCTGTCCAACTTGGCAACAAATTAAAAGCTCCCATAACCCCATCCTCAGTTTCAATTAATTTGTTAGAGCTTCTCACAGAACTCAGGGAAACACTTGTGTTAACCAGTTTATGACAAGCTACGATGAAGGATATGGAACAGCCAAATGGACATCCGTAGGGCGAGCTCTGGGAGGGGTCCTGAGCACAGGAACTCCTGTCGCCATGGAGTTGGGATATGTCATCCTCCATGTGGGGATGTGTTGGAAAACCTGGAGGCACTCTGAACCCCATACTCTGGGGACTTCTGTAGAGGCTTCATCACCTAGGCATGATTGATCATTAACTCCATTTCCGACCCTTCTCTCTTCTCAAGAGGGAGTGAGAGGCAGGGCTGAAAGCTCAAAACATCTAATCATGGCTTTGTCTTTCAGGTGACCAGCCCTCATCCAAGAGCCATCCAGGAGCCCACCATTAGAGCAAAAGACACTCCTATCACCCTAGGAAAATCACAAGAGTTTCAGGAGCTCAGTGTCAGGACCTGGGGTGAAAGAGAAAATACTAGAACAAAACATGATCCTAGTGCTCCAATAACTTAGGAAATTACAAGGGGAGGCAAACCATAACAGACTCTTAAATACAGAGAACCAATGGAGGGTTGCTGGAAAGGTGTTGGGTGGGGGGATGGGCTAAATGGGCAAGGGGCATTAACGAGGGCACTTGTTGGGATGAGCACTGGGTGTTATATGTAAGTGATGAATCACTAAATTCTACTCCCGAAACTATCACCATACTATATGTTAACTAACTTGGATTTAAATAAATTTTTTTAGAAAAAGGACATTACAAGGGGTTCAGGAGCCCTGTTCCAGGAACCAAGGGCAGACACCAATATCTATTTTCTACGATCTCACACAAGTGATCAAGTTCAGCATCACTACCAACGGCACACATGACAACATGTGCCTTCTGATGTGATGCCCTAGGAAAACATGGCATCATCTGAATAGCATTTTTGCCCAAAGATGTATAACCTGATCAAATAATGAGGCGATACTAGACAAGCCTAAATTGCGGGACATTTTCTAAAACAACTGTCCTAGACTCTTCAGAAATGGCAAACACATGAAAGACCACCTGCCCCCCTGTCAGAAGTGGGGAGAATTGTTCCAGGTTAATGGAGACTAAAGAGACATCGCAATTAAATGCTTTCTATACTTCTAGATGAAAACTAAAAAGCTATAAAGGATGTAATCAGGCCGACTGGAGAAATTCAAACATGGACTATTTTTAGGTATTATCAATCTTGTATTTGTTGAGTGTGACAGTGACATCATAATGGTGGAGAGAAGTGTTTTTGTTCGTAGGAGACACATGCTGAAGATTTCAGGAGTGAAGAGTTTTCACATCAGTAGCTTTTAAATGGTTCAGGGGAAAAGTGAGTGTGTGTGTGTGTGTGTGTGTGTGTGTGTGTGTACATGCACACAGGGATAAAGCAGCTATGGGAAAATTGGTGAACCTACACGAAGTGGGGGTTTACTATACAGTTCTCCCAACTTCTCTGTTTATCTGAATTTCTTAAAATATAAAGCTGAGGGGAAAATGGAGACAAAATAGTGACAGTCCCTAAAAAGCTATTTGATGAGATAACATTAATAATGGGCCTGGCACACAGTAGATGTTCAATAAAACACAGCTAGTATTGGGGGGTAATAGTTACTTAAGAACAACCAACCAAATCTTTGCAAAGCATCGCTTATTATCCATTCAACAAACATACACTCAGCAGCACCTCATATGTGCAAAGTCTGTGCTAGGAGCTGCAGACAGAGGGAGGAAAAAGACACATTCTTTTCTGATGGGGAGCTTATAAGACAATGGAGGAAGACAGAAGAGCAGGTGACTACAACATTTGTCCAGAGAGGACAAGTGAGGCTAGGTGAATGACTGATCGCTTCAGGTTAAGAGCAAGTAGTTGGCGCCAGTGGTCTGCTTCCTGGATGCAATGGTACAGTAGCCAACAGGTTGCACCTGAGTTTCTAGGGGCACCAACCATCGCCCAGATGGACCAGCTTACCTAAGTATTGAGTTCCTGGTCATAGAATGTCCAGACCAATACAGGGATGAACTTCTGTCTGGAATGTGAGAATCGAAATTCTCCAGCTGGGAATGCCCTGCCCAAGCTCCAGTCACATTGGCCTTCCTTTGGTTTCTCCAGGTAACCCGGGTCCACCTTGCTCAGGGCGTTTTAGGGCTCTCCTCACTCTAACAGATGCTGCTTCCCCTGTGCCTCAGATCCCTTCCTCAGAGGCCTTTCCTCAGCGTTCTCACGGCTCCTGCTGCATTCTGGGTTTCTTTTCCTCATAGCTCTGCTTCAGTTGTAAATAACTCGTTTTTGCAAAAGTATCTGTTCTGTGTCCAACATCATTAGACTATAAACTCCAAGAGACCAAGAACTGCCTCTCTCACATTCACATTGGTCTCCCTAGCACCTGCACGGTGCCCAGCATGCGTAGTATGAAATAGACATTGTTGAATGAATGAGGAGTCTGGGAAATCCCTGTGGGTTCTCAGAGAAGAGAATCGAAAGGGAACACAGATTTTTTAACTGTCTAATAAATGCCAGGCTCTGTGCCAGGCAGTCCACATCCATCATCTTATTGATTTCTCAAAGATACTGTGAGATGTGGGTATCACCACCCCCATTTTACAAATGAGGAGATGAGGATTTGGATGCTACATATCTTGCCAAAGGACTGGCAAATGTCAGCAAAGCCAGGATTCAAACCTAGCGTGGTTATTTTCAAAGACACCACCATAGTCCCCTTCATACCTGCACCTTTGTGGAGGGAGCCAAGATGGCGGAACAGCATGGAAGTTTTCTGTGTGTCTCACGTGCATGAAATACAGCCAGACCAACACTAACCCATCCTGCACACCTAGAAAACTGATCTGAGGATTAATACAACAACCTGCACAACCTGAACCACAGAACTCAGCAGGTACATGGTGTGGAGAGGTGATCTTGGGGAGAGAGAAGCCACGGAGGGCAGGGTGGTGCTTTTGCATGTGAAGAGAGGACAGAGATGGTGGGGAGAACACGGGAAAAGCACCCTTCCCCAAAAGCAGCTGGAGAGAAAGTGGAAAATTGGAAACAGCCACAGGGACTGAACTTAAAAGGGAGAAAGGAGAAAGGAGAGGGTTTAAATTCCATTAAGACTGTAAACAGGGGGAGTGCAGAGTCTGCAACTCCACAGCTCGATACCTGGCAGTGCTCTGGTGGCAAGGGCGAATCCCCAGGAGCAGAGTGGGGTCCGGGAGGTTCTCGGGCCACACAGGGAGAAGCAGCTCCACTGCTGGAAGGACATTTGGTAGAGACTGTTGAGGCCACCTGGGCCCAGCAGACCCCAGAGAAAGGCCACATTCGCTGGTGCTGGAAAAAGGTCGTTAAGAGTGAAGCCTGGTGCCAGATGTGTGTTGTGATTTTCCATAATCCCTGAAATTCTGCTGTTACACTATCTAGCGAACTTTTTCTGGGGTGGGCTGGCACCCAGCTGCAGTCTCTGGACTTTGACAGCAGCATGGTCCCACAAATGTTCCTGGGTGCAGCCAGCACCCAGCCATTGCTCAGTGAGACCCTCCCCTAGAGGGGCGAATGGGTCAAAGCCGCAATCCCTCAGAAGTAAAGGGCCGCAGAAAACAGCTACATCTGAGACAAAACCCAGGAGAGAGGTACTACCTGGGGCTTGGTCAAGGACAGTTTAAAAAGCTGGGAGTGGACGAAAACTGAAGACAAAGGACAGATGTGCAATTGCTGATTGGGGAGAACAGAGTTCCGATACTAGAGACTGGGTAGCTGGGTGATGCCATTTTCAACACCCCCGCGCACGCTCGTACGCACCTACAAGCGCCACAACAATCCACCCCAGTAGGCTAGCAGCGCCATCTAGTGGAGAATGAAGCTGTTACACTAAGCCCCGCCCAACTGGGCCAACCTCGCTGTTCAACAGAAGTCTCACCGCCTGGTTAGTTTATGGACTATAAAGCACTTCATAGTCTGACTTCTAGGGGAAAAATGAAGTAATTTCGGTCATATGTCAGTCTGTTAGGTCCATCTATTTAATTTTCTTTTTTCTTTCTTTCTCCTTTTCATTTCTTTTCTTTTTCTTGAATACAGAAAGAGAAAAAATTCATTTTTATTTTCAGTTTTTATTAAAAATATTTTTAATTTTTGTACTTTTTTTTTACTTTTGTGTAAATTTTTTCAAATTCTATTTTACTTCCATCATTTCATTTTAGTCTACTTCAGTGTATTCATTTTTTCAAATTTTCAAACGATTTCCTTTTTTTTTTTCTTCTTTCCCCTTTTTTCTCTAATCTATCAAGCACTTTCAACGCCCATACCAAAACACACTTAGGATCTAGCATCATTTATTCAATTTTGTGTGTGTGTTTAATTTTTTAATTTTAATATTTTTTAACTTTAATTTTTAAAAATATTTTTCTACCTCATTAAATCCTTTTCTCCCTTCAAAATGATGAAACGAAGGAATTCACCCCAAAAGAAAGAGCAAGAAGAAACGACAGCCAGGGACTTAACCAACACAGATACAAGCAAGATGTCTGAACCAGAATTTAGAATCACAATAATAAGAATACTAACTGGAGTTGAAAATAGATTAGAATCCCTTTCTGCAAAGATACAAGAAGTAAAAACTAGTTAGGATGAAATTAAAAATGCCATAACTGAGCTGAAATCATGAATGGATGCCACGGTGGCAAGGATGGATGAGGCAGAACAAAGAATCAGTGATATAGAGAACAAATTATGGAGAATAATGAAGCAGAAAAAAGAGGGAGATTAAGGCAAAAGAGCATGATTTAAGAATTAGAGAAGTCAGTGGCTCATTAAAAAGGAACATCAGAATCATAGGGGTCCCAGAGGAGGAAGAGAGAGAAATAGGGGTAGAAGGGTTATGTGAGCAAATCATAGTGGAAAACTTCCTAGCCTGGGGAAAGACACAGACATCAAAATCCAGGAAGCACAGAGGACTCCCATTAGATTCATACTTGTACCCCTGTCTGACGCTTTTGCACAGATTTTGGCCCCATCACTGGAAACCAGAAAGATCACGATAACAGTCCTAACAACCATGCCTACATTGGGGAAAATTGCCTTCGTGCAAAGCATGTTCACAGGCATTATCCTTTTCAGTCTTATCATTGGTCTAACAATTGGTATGTGCCTAAGTAATTTCTGATGTGTGTTTTTTGTTTTAACAAGTGGGATCTTGTGCACAGTATCCTTTTGTCTTTCAAACTCATTTGTGGAGGTTTTGCCACATGTTTTAAAGCATTTAGTAGTCAAATTTGTTAAACCTTTATGACTTGTTTTATAAATCATAGAACTGATTTACTCATATTTTTCCTAAATTCTACTTATTTATTGATTTTATCTTAAAAAAATTTTTTTTTAAACATTTAAGTGTTTGGTCCATTGGTGATAAGGTAGCAATTCAGTTTTCTCTTTTTCACATGGCCTAGCTAATTATATCACCTCCACTGATGGACTAATCCAAAGGGCTTACTTCTGATGGGTCCCCGTTACTCCCTCTGGTATTCAGACTAAAAACAACACTTGTGTCAGAGAGGCTCAAAAGAAAGGCTCTATTTATTTCTGAAAGAATTCAGAACACTCTGAGGAGAGCCCCAGTTCTGCCCCTAACTCACAGGATGGCCTTGCACAGTTCCTTTCCCCACTGGGCACCTTGCTCTGAGTTTAAATATCTGCCCTACAGGGCCAAGAGAGAGGGTACAAAGTAATCTCTGGCATTGACAATTATACATCTAAAAGAGTCCTGAAAAATTCTTGCCTTAAGAAGAAGTGTTAATTAAAATAACACCAAGAAATCTTTTTTTTTTTTTTTTTTTTAATCTATCAGGCAAACACTGAAAAGATTGATGTACTTACTCACTGTTGGCAAAGATGTGGGAAAATAAACTCTGCTAAGCTGGCTGCTAATGGGAGTGTAAATTGATTCCGCTTTTTGGAGGAGGGCATGTTGGCCACATTTATTGAGGGTAAAATGCACACATCCTTGAACCCAGCTAGTCCACTTCGAGGAATTCTGAAAAGTAGAGGATGACATAAAGATATTTTCTGAAACATTCATCATTGAAAAAAAAGAAAACTGGAAACAACCCAAATATGCATCAATCAAAAGTTGGATAAATGATGATATAATGTCATAGTTAGGGGTGTTAACAAGAAAATCACACGTCCAAAAGAGAGTCGGTTACACTAGGCCATGTCACCAAACTGGGGCTCAGTAGCTAACCTAACTGCAGTCTCAACCTCCCCCAGAGATAGTTTTCAGAGGTCAGTTAGCAATATGCTCAGCACCAATAAGTTGATCTGTCACATGGGCCCTCTCCAGTCCCCAAAGGGAGATGAGATAATCCACCCATTAAGACCCTTTTGTCCCCCAAAGGAAGGTGACCTCACCCAAAATAATCCTTTCTCCTGTTATGATTTCCTTGCCCTGTCTTTAAAAACCTTTCCCTTTTGGGGTGCCTGGGTGGATCAGTCAGTTGAGCGTCTGACTTTGGTTCAGGTCATGATCCCACAGTTTGTGGGTTCTAGCCCCATGTTGGGCTCTGTGCTGACAGTGTGGAGCCTGCTTCAGGTTCTCTGGCTCCCTCTCTCTCTGCCCATCCCCTGTTTGTACACTCTTTCAAAAATAAACATTAAAAAATAATCATCATCAAATAAAAAGCTGTCCCTTTCTGTACCCCTTTGAGCTCCCCTCTACTTGCTAGATGGGATGCTGCCCAATTCACAAATTGATTCATAAAGCTAATTAGATCTTTAAAATTAACTTGAACTTTTGTTCTTTAACAGGGAGTTGAATTCTGGCTTCCCCACTTCCTAGCTATGTGACATCGTGCAAGTTACTTAACCTCTCTGTATCTTTCTCATTAGTAAAAATGGAGTGACGATGGAGTCTACCTCACAGTCTTCTTGTGAGGATTAAATAAGATAACACTCATATCTCTGTGCCTGGCACATAGTAAGCACCCCCAAAATATCAGCTATTATAACCATAATATACGTTTGGGTGAAAATTTGGAAGTTTACTGAGTGTCCTTTCAATGGAATATTGGATGCTATACTTGATTCTACAGGGGTCTAAGTCTTTCACTGTCTTTGACTAGGCTATTTCACAGCCCTGCAAATTTCAGAAAAGTTACGGTAATGCGAACTATTCTTGCCCACAGAAATGCAAATTGATCTTGGCCTGAAAATGTACAATTTTAAGAGATGATTTCAAACACCACTTTATTGCTCTAAAGATAATAACTGACTCTGCATCTATTGGCAAATTTATGTATAGATCTAGATCTAGATAGATCTGATTCTCCTTTGAACTAGCTTTAGTTTATTATTGGTTCTTTCATTAATTACTGTTAAATACAATCTTTGACAGGGGCACCTGGCTGGCTCAATCAGTAGAGCATGCAATGCCTGATCTCAAGGTTTTAAGTTCAAGGCCCATGTTCGATGTAGAGATTACTTAAAAATAAAATCTTTAAAAAAATTACAATCTTTGACAAGTGTTCATTTTATGTTTGTAAGTGAGTCACGATATTGACTTTTTAAAAATTGTAACAGTGTTTCTAGTATGATCCTATCTTCACTATAGAGATACATGTCTTTATATTCCTTAGAGAAAGCCAAGAAGGATGAACATAAAAATGTTTATGAAGACTATCTCAGGCGGGTGCCTGGCTGGCTGTCAGTGGAGCGTGTGACTCTTGATCTCAGGGGTTGTAAGTTCGAGCTCCCCATTGGATATAGAGATTACTTAAAAATAAAATCTTGAAAAAAAAAGAATATCTTGAGCAGGGGTAGGTAAATAATACAGTAAAACCTTGGTCCACGAGCATAAATTGTTCCGGAAATATGCTTATAAGCCAAAGCACTTGAATATCAAAACAAATTTCCCCAGAAGAAATCATGGAAACTCAGATGATTTGTTCCACAACCCAAAAATATTCATACAAAAATTATCGCAATACTGTAATATAATAAATAAAATACAAAATATAAAGAAAAATAAATAAATTAACCTGCACTTCCCTTTGAAAACCTTCGTGGCTGGTGTGAGGGAGACAAGAGAGAGGAAGGTTATTGTGTAGGACGACTTTCACTGTCACCAATGGAATCACTGCTCTCTATTGGCTCAATGGAATCTTCTTCTTTTCGTGCAACTTTAACAAGGAACCTATCCAATGACCTAGAATGAAGCAAAGCATTCCTAAGCTTATCCTTCTATGGAAAAGCAAAGGACCATCCATAGGTGCTCTGAAGTGACAAAAAATGCACTAGTGCCAGTTGTGGGCACCCCTTCCAACGTTCTGAAAAATCACGGACTTCTGCCAAACACCATAGCCTGAGACTGAGCATCTGAGCATGGGAGACATCACCCACAATCTCGCAGCAAGAGAGAGAAGAACTATTGGCTCAGCTGTGATCATGTGACATTCAGTGCCACATACTACCTGTTTGTACTACTTGTATTGCAAGACATCGCTTGTTTATTAAGTTAAAATTTATTAGAAACGTTTGCCTGTCTTGAGGAACACTCGCAGAACAAGTTACTTGCAATCCAAGGTTTTACTCTATTTCAGTTGACTTTGACTCTCTTCTTTGTACATTTCTATACTGTCCAAAAATTTTCATGATGAACATCTGTTTTTTTTGTTTGTTTGTTTTGGTTTTTTTCAACGTTTTTTATTTATTTTTGGGACAGAGAGAGACAGAGCATGAACGGGGGAGGGGCAGAGAGAGAGGGAGACACAGAATCAGAAACAGGCTCCAGGCTCCGAGCCATCAGCCCAGAGCCTGACGCGGGGCTCGAACTCACGGACTGCGAGATCGTGACCTGGCTGAAGTCGGACGCTTAACCGACTGCGCCACCCAGGCGCCCCCTGAACATCTGTTTTATGACAAGTTAAAAACAAAACAAAACAAAAACATTCTTTTTTTTAATTACATAGTTTTCATTTTTTTTTTAAATAACATAGTCTTTTTTTTTAATGTTTATTTATTTTTGAGAGAGAGAGAGAGAGAGAGACAGAGCTCAAGAGGGGAAGGGCCAGAGAGACAGGGAGACACAGAATCCAAAGCAGGCCCCAGGCTCCGAGCTGTCAGCACAGAGCCCAACATGGGGCTCTAACTCACAAATCGTGAGGTCATGACCCGAGCCGAAATCGGGTGTTTAACCGATTCGCCCTAAAACATTCTCCTTTTTAAAAGACATAACAGAAAACTCTCCTGCTGGAACCAGTCATTTGGGATGGGATGAGAGAGAGTTAAAAGAGGTCAAGTGTGAGCAGCTTCCTCACTCTCCAGGGCTCTGTGTTTGGTTATTTAGGTAAGGAAACCCCTTGGGAAGTGGGGAGCCCAGTTTAATTACCAGCAGACCTGTTTTTCCTGACATAGGGCACTCAGGCCCAGAACAATCTCAAGGGGCAAAGCCTCAAAGTCTTCTTAGTGACTGGGCTGGGGGTGGTCAAGTCTGAGGCTTGGACTTCAGTGCCGGCTCTTTCAGCCTCTTTGATCTTGAGCTGGTCAATTAATTCAGGTTCCAACCACAGAAACAGAAAGTCAGCCCTGGAGGAGACTCTGATCCCTTCCTACTACTGAAATGAAAACAAGCCTGGAGAGGGGAAGGAAACAGCAGAGGTCACAGAGCAAATTAGGAGTCACTCTAGAGAACCCCAGAATCCCAAGTTCTGGCCTAATGAGCTTCTACTCACCATAGTGGGTTGACTGTGAGGGGCCTCCAATGCTAAGCCAAGAAGACTAGCCCAAGAGAAGCAGCCATGTTGAACAGAACAAGCCAGGGCCAAGGTCAGGGCTGTGCTTTAGGAAAAGTCTTCTCACAGAATGGGGCAGGGGGTGGGGGTGGGGGTGGGGAGGGAGCTGTTAGCACACCCCTCCCCCATCTGGTGGCTGAGCCAGGAAAGGGAGTCTACTCTTGTGACTGAACAGTTTACAGACCTTTAATAAATTGCCATTGCAAAGCTGCCTGCCATTTTAATTACACTGGAAGAGAAAACGGACTGCACTTTTTTTGTTTGAGGAAAAACAGTGCTGGGGACTTTTGTTACATGAAGAGAGATGGAGATCTCCCTTGAAATGAAGCCCTGTGGGACAATAAGGTGGCATAAAGGAAAGGCTGAGCTCCTAGTGGGTCTGGAATTGGCTCTTCTTGGGGCTGGAGCTCGGCTGGGTCAAGGGGCCTCTCCTTGTGGTTCCTGCCAGGAACTGGGGAGAGAGGTGCCATCCCCCTTCCCGGGGACTGAGGGGGCCAGGCCAGGCCAGGCCATGGATTCTGGCATCCGGTCTTAAGTTCCTCATTGTTATGTGCAGTGTTCCCTAGCCTTGAGGCCCCAAATTGCACAATTTTGCCATTTCAATGGACTACCTACATTACTGTTCACTTAATATTTTTCTGTAAGTCTACTCACTTTCAATAATAAAGACATTTATGAGGTTACATCAATGGGAAATCAGCATCATTTCCATAAAAATAAATACAAGGAAAACAAAACAGTGTGATTAAACTCTAGCTAGATACTGTTGCCTGCTCTCTTGTTAGAAAGGGAGACTAGCGCGTGTTAGAGAACTTTTACAAGGATATTAGATACTCCAGGAGGCTTTCCTGATTTATTCAGAGGAAATGGAAGATAATGGAAAATAGAATGACTATCGCACAATGTGGTTCAGTGACTTAATGCCTTTGTGTGAAGCAGCTCCAATGAGATGTGGTTCCTCCACTATAAGCCAGACTTTGGACGGGGCCCTGCTCTCCCACCAACTAGCTGAGTGACTTTGGGAAAGTCCCTCACCCTCTCTGAACGCCTGATTCCTCACCTGTGAAAGGGAAATGCTGGCAGAAGTGAATCCAGAGGCTTCTCTGAGAGATAATAATGGTGATAATAATGAGGATGATAATGATGCTATCAGGAAGGCATTGGTAAAATTCCTTAAGCTAAACCTTGCAGTGTTAGGTATGCTTTGGGGAACTGAGTTAGTAGTCTGGGTCTTTGAGCAAAAGAAGAGCGGAGAGAACAGCTGCAGACAGGCCAGCAGATGAGCTGCCTGGTCAACAGAAATTAGCAACATACTAGGATGGATTTGTGGAAAATTAAAGCGTTCCCTGGGTTGGAAGAAATGTCAAGGAAGTAAAACTGAATGATACTGGACCTCTGATGGTCATGCAGGACAGGTGTTTGGACAATACTGGCTGAGTATTAAAGTGAAGGATAACTGGTGCACCTGGATGGCTCAGTTGGTTGAGCGTCCAACCCTTGATCTTAGCTTGGGTCTTGATCTCAGGGTTGTGAGTTCAGGCCCCATGTTGGGCCCCACATTGGGCTCCACGTTGGGCATGAAGCCTACTTAAAAAAATAAACAAATAAAAACAAAAATAAATAAGGTGAAGGATAACTACTAATAGCCAAACAACGAGGAGATGAGTATTATAGTTATTGTCCTCCACTTTACACACAAGGAAAATGAGACTATAATATTAGGTGACTGCCAGAAAATTTATAGCAAAATTACACTCCATGCTTTCATTCTTTTCAATATTTCAACAAATGCCTGAACATGCTTAAGCCCTGGGGCAGGGCAGCAATGGGATAGATACATACGAAGAAGGAGAAGGAGAAAGAGAAGGAGAAGGAGATGGAGGAGGAGGAGGAGGAGGAAGAGAAGAAAGAGAAGGAGATTTGCAAAAACAAAATGGACAATATGATCTTGTTTACGTAAAAGAAAAAAACAGCAAAGTTATATCTTCATGTATATGCATCCATACGTACAGAGGCTTAGAAATAGATCTGATAGCAGTGTTAATGATTGGGTAGAGTCAGGTAGGGAAACAGGGGACTTTAGCTTTACCTGTATTGTTTGAGGTAGTAGTAATAATAAGTTTCTATATTATTTGGCTTATTAAAAAATTAAAAATGACGGTCATGAGCTGAACTGTGTTCCATCCCCAAATCATATGATGATAGGCCTAATGTCAGTACCTGAGAACGTGGCTGTATCTGGAGATAAGGTTTTTAAGAGGTAATGAAGCCAACACGAGGTCATCAGGATGGGCCCTAATCAAACACGACTAGCCTCCTTATAGGCAGAGGAAATTTGGGACCCAGAGACACACACAGGGAAGACCACATGAAGACACAGGGAGAAGACGGCCATCAGCAAGCTGAGGAGTGAGGCCTCAGAAGAAATCAACCCCCAGACATCTTGGTCTTGGACTTTCAGCCTCCAGAATTGTGAGAAAATAAATTTCTGTTGTTTAAGCCACCCAATCTGTGATATTTGTTATGGCATCTGTAAATGAAAAAAAAAAATTCAATAACACTTGTTCAGGATGGTAAGGAAGCCTTTATTCTGGACTATAGTCTTAGGTATAGGGGCTGTGATGGGATTTTACAATGGGGGAAAGAGATGGGCTCAACTCCAAGCACCACGGGCTAGTAGGAATTTGTAGCCAGGGAGTAGCGTGGGGTCAGGGGATGGAAATTTACTAAGAGGAAACAACAAGGATTAGGGGGGCTACTGGCTATATCGACCTAACAGGATTTTAATTGAAGACAGGCCCAGTGTTGAGATATCACTCGATGGATGGTGGAGGATGAGGAACCTGATTGGACGGTGAGGGTGATCAGGTATCAAGAGTTGGGGGTTCTTGCTAAAATGACTTAGTAGGGTTCTTACTAAAACTGGATTTTATAGCAAAATGCACAGATGGGTCTAAGAGAAGGTCCAGGAGGGTGACCAAAGTTAGCTCAAGCAAAGAATTTTTGTCACAGTCCCAGCAAATTAATACAATGACCAAAGTAAGTTCCTGACTTCCAGGCATTCTAGCCTTGTGGGAGAAGCGGCTAATGGTAGAACCTCACTATGATACTGGGAAAACTGGGGGACATACTGCAAATGCACAAATGAGGTACTGCAAATACATGGACCTGGGGGTGGGGGGACAGAATTGAGTCTGGCAGGTTTCACAGAGGAAGTGGCTTTTGAGCTGGGCCTTGAATGATGTGTAGCAGAAGGAACTTGGGGGTATGTTGGTGGTTGGAGGGGGGATGGGAAAGACGGGGACTATTTCTGGAGGAAACACGTAAGTAAAGGTCTGGCAGTGAAGATCTGTCCTGGGTCAGGTTAAGACGGGGGAGCCACACCTGAGCACTGGCTTTATAAGAGGACTGGGGAGATGTAGCTGAAAGTGTTCTTTGGAAGGGGCCATTTGTCGGCTATTGGCCATCATGGAGGGAGTAACAGCATCATATCTGCTTTGTGGGAAGACCACCCTGACAGTCCATGAACCGGGGGTTGAAAAGTGATGGTCCGAGCACCTTTCAGATCCACAGAAATGCTTTGTTTGACACACCTCATTTTTTTTTTTTTAACTAATTAACTGTTCTAACAGTTCACAAATTATAACTACTAGATTTAAATAATTTAATCAATAACGTATTAGTAGAATTTGAATTTATATAATATTTATAATAAATAACATTATACAGACCAACAAAATAAAATTAATTGTAATTATGTTAACTTATACATAAATTATAAATATTATTAATAAATTGGAAGAACTCGTAAAATTTCAGAGTTTTTTGAAAATCTTTTAATGGGCAATGTGGCTTGAATTGTGTCCCACATCAGGTATGTTGAAATAGTCCTCACCCTTAATACCTGTGAATTTGACCTAATTTGGATACAGAGTCTTCGCAGATGCAATTAAGACGAGGTCATGCTGGAGCAAGAGAGGCCCTTCATCCAATACGAACTGTGTCCTTACAAGCAGAGACAAGGGACACAGAAACACCAGTGGAAAAATGCCATGTGGCTGATGACAGAAGCAGAGATCGGAACAATGTACCTTGAAGCCAAGCAAGAGCGAGGATTGACAGCCACCATCAGAAGCTAAAAGAGGCAAGGAAAGATTCAACCACTTAATCCTCCTCACAACATTATATAAAAACCTCACGCTACAGATGAGAACACTGAGGCTCAGAAAGGTTACATGGCTTAGATGATAAGAACCGACACTGCCCCATTGCCTACTAGGTGCCAGGCACTGAGCTGAGCACTTAACGTGTGAGCTCACTGAATCCTCACCATACCTTTGAGGTATTATTTCCCCAATTATTTCCCGCCTCCCCTGCTGTGATGAGGAAAGTGAGGTACCAAAGGGCAAGTAACTTGCTCAAGTTAGTCACCACTGAAGCTGGATGATGGATGTAGCACTCCACTCCATGCTTCTGTCTGGATCCACAGCCCTTGCTCTACAAAGGCGCAGACTTGTTAGTTAAGGGGTTGTTTACCTTTCATTCATTTGTTCATTGATGAGTGTCTAATGCTTGATGTGTTTTTGAAGGGGGCAGCTGGGTATAGCACGGAAAGCATAGGCTCAAGTGTTCAGAGTCTTGGGTTCTGGTCTAGCCTGGGCCTCAGTTTCCCCATATGTGAAATGTGGGGATTCTACTGGCCAATCTTGAAGGTCCCTTCTTGCACCAAACGTCTATTTTTCTGTGATTCCCCAGCCTTGGGAAGAAGTTACAGATCACTAATACAATAGCTCAGGATGCTAACTCATTGGCCAATGTCTCCACTAATGACAGACAAAGCCAGGATTTTAATCCAAGTACACTTGACTCTCAAAGCTTCTGCACTTCCTCCTGAGTTCGGAAAAGAGAGGAACTAAAACAGAGGCCCAAGGACATACAACTGCCAAACCAGATCTGTGCAACACAACTGGGACCACTGACCGAAGACCAGGAGTTCTGACTGGGGAGCTGGCCTGGCATGGGCCTATTACACCCTCTTGTGGAGCATGTCTGAAATGCTCCGTTCTGCCAGCTTTTTCATTTCGGTACCAGAATAGATGTAAGAATCCCGGAAACAGGAAGTAGTTGTCCTAATAGATTTGAAAACCAGCAACTCCAGCTATTGTCCTAAAACAGAGACTGTTTGCAGGCGCCTGGGTGGCTCAGTGGGTTAAGCATCTGACTCTTGACTTCAGCTCAGGTCATTATCTTGCTATTCCTGGGTTCAAGCCCCACGTCCAGCTCCAGGCTGAGAATGCAGAGCCTGCTTGGGAATTCTCTCTCTCTCCCTCTCTCTGTGCCCCTCCCCTACCTCTCTCTCTCTCCCAAAACTAAATATGCTTAAAAAACAAACAAAGATTGTTTGAAGGCATCAAATAATACAATAAACTTAAAAAAAAAAATCCAGAGACTGTTAGAAGGCACCCTTCACTTAGGGAAGCCCAGCTGCCCTGTATTCATTTATCGATGAAACAGATCACTTGTTGTTTCTGTTTTTACATCTTGTACATACATTCTGTTTTACATCTTGTATCAGGTATAAAGCAGTAACACAAATGTACCTTTCCTCCTTAGTTCACGGTGAGGGAGGTCAGACATTAAACCTGTAAAACCCAGAATACATTCAAAGGCAAGAAAGAATTTTTCCTTCACATTCCCTTTTCCCTGTTTTCTCTCCAATATCTGGAGAAGAAAAGGATCTTTAGCAAGACCAAAGAATGAGAGATGAAGACTTTTAAGCCTAACAGTTCATTAAAATTATGTCTATCTGCTCTCAAAAGTTTCATTTGTGTCACAGATGCTGTGTTTTGGGGATTCTAAAATAACTCAGTCCTCACCTATACTGAAGTGCTAGTCCCTCTTCTCCCAGGGAAATCAGCAGCAGTGCCCAGATTTAAGCTTGGAGTCTGCAGGGATCTCCTCCAGGAGGGACCTGACATCGTGGCCACCCAAGAAGGATGGGAATAAGGGGGGCAGGTTATGGTGGAGAGGGATTTTAGATATATTCCTAACCTTCACAACAATCCAAAATGGGGTACCATATACCTATTTTACAGACGAGGAAACTAAGGCCCAGAGAGATTCAAAAGCTTGCCCAAATCTAAGAGCTAATAGGCTACAGAGTTGGAATTTAAGTGTTAGAAAAGCAATAGATTAGGAATCCAAAGCCTGGTTTTTCATCATAGGTCTAAACTGGCTTGCTAAGCAACTGCTGACCAAGTCAGTTAACATCTCAGATCTCTGTTTTCCCTTCTGCATAATGGAGGCTTGGCTCAAAAGGCGTCCATGGACCCTTTCTGGTCCGCCAGTATTCGAGGCTGAGCAGAAAAACAGGATGGGGGCCCTGAGGGGCTCCAATGGACAGGAGGAGAGAGGAGCTCAAGTCCAAGTACAATCATTATTCACTGAAGAGTGAATCACTGACGAGCGAATGCCCTGTTAACTGTGATGTGTGATCACCTGACAGCCTCTCATAGCTTGGCTCTCATAGTAGCTCTCATAGCTTTCTTGGGAAGAGAACACAGAACTTCTGAAACCTCAGATTCCCTTATCCAGCAGACTTTAAAGTTTTAAACAGAAGTACCATCCATTAAAAAAAACTTAAAACATTAACTGCTATGTGAGGGTTTGGGGGGGGGAGGGGAGGGAGTGTTTAAGGAGGGAATTGACAGGGTCAGAGACCACCTAATTAGACCTCACAGTATGCCAGGGAGGTTCAAATACGTGGGCCCTATCCCCTCTCAACCCCTTCCCAAAATGTGTGTGTTTGGGGCAGCACAGCAGGAACGGAAAAGGGAAGGCCCAACCCTTTGCCCTGGACCCTATTCCAGCCAGTCTCTCTGATCAGCTGAACCTACGGGAGTCTTGTTCTCCCATTTGTCCCGTTGTCTTTCCCTCTCCCAATTACTTTTATTATTCTGCAGAAACTCTTCTGATCTCAGTTGAATGCTGTGACAGCAGATAAAGGTGTTTTTCTTTCCCAACAGACATGGAGAGACTGCTTCAGGAGCTACTGATGGGCCCTCAGAAATGTAATTGCAACTACTGTTTCCCGTGGGCTTCTTCATACCAGGCACTCTGCTAAGAGCTTGGCATGCTTTACCTCATCTTCTCTTCACAACCACCGGAGGAATTAGATACTACGATTTCCTAATTTTGGAGGCAAGGAAATGAAGAATTAGAGACCTCATGGAACTTATCCAAAGGCACACAGCTCCTAAGAGGCCGGGCTGGGGCTCAAATCCAATTATGGTGTTGGGTAATTTCTGACCTGTCAGTTTGGGTCCTTCTTGTAGTTGTTGGTTCTGTTATGGTTGCTTCTTCCGCTGTTTCTAAGCCTCGCTCTTTGTTCACCAAAGACGGTAGAGGGGAACCCCTTTTCTCCAGTCTGGGTTTCAATTGGAAGGGTTTTTTTCTAACCTCATTTCCTGCTTCCTCTCCCTGCTTTATCCATTCCTGCATAGATGAGGAATGGCTCTTTTGATAAATTTGAAAACACCCGGTCGTGCCTATTCAACATTGTCCTTCTTACGGGGAGGGAGCCGCTCCTGGGGCTCTGCCCCCCTTTAGCAGTGGGAGCTGTCCTAGTCTTTGCAGCCCAGGTCTGGGATTCATTATTAGTGGTGCCCTTCAGCTACCAGCTCTGAAAGCTTCTTTGCCAGCCTGGCTTCTTATCACTAGTAAAGGCGATCTTTTTGTTTTCTTCCCCAACCTGTTCAGAACTCAGGCAAAGTAATCGGGATGCTATTTACTCAGAGTCCCTCAGAGAGCCCACATGGGGTAGCCTGAGGGAATTACACTGGTGGGAGAGTTTCATGGTCTGCTGCTAGTTCCAATCCTTACCTTGGTGGCTTCAGAGTAGAACTCCAACTTCCTCAGGCCTTCGAGCGCTATTGCCTGCCCCCTCTTAGGCAAAGGGCAGTGTGGCAGAAATGGCTAGAGGTTTCTCAGTATCTGTTCTTCTCTCCTTCTATTAATAATAGTCCTCCCCAGAATAAAGACTAGATTTCCCAATGTCCCTTGCATTTAGGTGTGGCCACGTGACTCATCAATGCCATGTGAGTAGAAGTGATGAGCACAACTTCTGTGTCATACGTGAAAGAGAAGGCACTTTCTATCCACTTCTTTCTCTCTCCTCTACTGGCTGGAATGGGACATGATGGTGGAAGCTATGTTTTGGGGGTAGCAGTGCAATAACCAAGGAAGAGCTTAAAAATTGCCACCTGAAAGCTGCTATATCACCCCTAGATTACCTATCCAAACTTTTATGTGAGAGAGGAGTAAACTTCTACCTTGTGAAAGCCTCTATCATTTTTCGGTCCCATAGTTACAGCATCTGAACCCATGTATCCTAACTAACACAGGTAGGGGCCCAAGAAGTTGCTTCCCGATTTCGAGGAGGGGTGTAAGGCTCTGGCGCCTGATTCACATGTATGAGGGAATCAGTGAATGAGGGAAAGATAGAAGGATAGAGCATCTGTTGGATGCTTGGAATATTCTAGATAACTGTGCCTGGTACTTTCAGTTACACTTTCTCAGTTGACCTAGACAACAATTCCATTGGGGTACATTTATTATTCCATTTTGTAGTTTAGGATCTGAGAAGTAATTTGACTAATGTCAGGTAATTAATAAAATGTTTGCTAGAAATGGAGCTACAGTCACCATGCTTCTTAAAACCATATTCTTTCATCCGCAGCATACCACTCACTCACCAAATATTGTACAACAATATTTGAAATCTTGCCCCCATTGGAAGCCGACCCTCCATGGGTCTCTTGTTGTTTCTGCACACTTTGTGAGCACAAGGACTATCATTTGTCCCAGACTATTTTTTTTCTTTTCTTTTTTTAATCTTTATTTATTTTTGAGAGAGAGAGAGAGCAGAGGAGGAACAGAGAGAAAAGGAGACACAGAATCCGAAGCAGGCTCCGGGCTCTGAGCTGTCAGCACAGAACTGGACATGGGGCCGTGAGACCATGACCCGAGCCGAAGTCGGACGCTTAACGGACTGAGTCACCCAGGTGTCCCTCCCAGACTATTTTTTCAAGGATGTTTATATACCAAAGAGCCTTCGAAAATAGAAATAGTTTCCCTTCAGAGTAAAGGACAGAAATGCTCACTCTCCACTAGGAAAGATTTGGTTTCCCTAAGCTCAGAGTTCCCTTCCTGTAACATATTGTGTGTTCAGACAGCCAAGAACTGAGGCAAAAGTGTTGATGTATGTGTTGCATGAACTGTTGTGAATAATACAGTCCTTTGTCTCTGACCCAGAGGTTTTGCGTCTTTTTGCATCTTCTGCTTCTATCCAGGAAACTGCATTAGGCTAAATTATTAGCTTGCAACTAAGGTAAAATCTCAGTTCTTGACAGCACCTGCCATATTTGTACCATGGTGACAGTCACCATCAGTTTGATACACTTGTGTCACATCACACACGCTTTTAACCTACATTATTTCAACTAAATGTAAAAGGTCAACAGAGCAATAAAGAAAATCATACTATTCTGCATGTGATAAAAGAGCCAAATCTGCTATTTTCTTAGTACATTTCAGTTCATCCTGTAGATCTCATGGTGTGGTCATTTGCCATAGTAAGTGTGATTCTAAAGTTGAAAGATGCACATTTTTTAGGGGCACCTAGGTGGTTCAGCTGGTTGAGTGTCAGACTTCAGCTCAGGTCATGATCTCATGGTTCATGGGTTTCAGCCCCACATCGAGCTCTGTGCTGATAGCTCGGGAGCCTGGAGCCTGCTTTGGATTCTGTGTCTCTCTCTCTCTCTGCCCCTCCCCCACTCATGTTCTGTCTCTCTGTGTCTGTCAAAAATGAAACATTTTTTAAAAAAAAGAGAGATGCACATTTTTTTCACGTAACATGGCCTCTAAATCTAAACCGCTCACTTCTTTTGGTGGTCAGCCAAAGAGATGGCCATCAGATCTGACAGCACAGGAAAACTAAGAAACAATAAACAGTCTCTAGTGTGGAGCTTTCCTGAGGAATTTAAGTATACTTTTCACCTTATGTAATTCTGCTGTGGTTGTTAGGAGAAGTCATGCCCTAATAAACTGTAATGCCAGAGGATTACAGTTTGGGGGGATTGGTATAAGATCTATGGGTACGTTGGAGGGGGGACTATTTTAATGGTCACAGCATTTCTTTTCCAATTGAGTATATCATGTACTCATCCTTACATTTATGCATTATTTTCTTCTTTTGTATCATGAATTTGCATCGAATCCTTTTTCATATCCAGAGACTAAAAAGTCTCATGTGCTTGATTATGACTTCTCTGTCAATCTGCTAAATTTTTAAGTACATCAATTGCTATTTCTTTTTTGGTTGATGTAGTATTTTTTATTTGTTTTTACTTAATTGAATTATGTATCACTGGAGATTAACCAACTACACTTAAAAATGCACTTAAAAATTAGGTTCTTAAATAAAATTCAGAGTACAGATTGTTTTGGTTTTGCTATGTCTTCAATATCATCCAGGAACTAGAACACCAAAATTTTAGTATCTGGTTCTAGATTTATGGCAACTCCAAAACCACTGGACAAAACGGGGTGAGTGGAGAGAGAGAGAGACAGACGGACAGACAGAGAGACAGAGAGAGAGAGAGACAGAGAGGGAAAAAATATATAACCTAAGACTAGGAACAAAAATTCTAAAATGCATGAGCAAAATTAACCAATGTAATTAAGCCTATAAAACCAATTAGGAGATGAACTAATTTGGTTTAAATACACACAATAGATAGATCTGAAAATAACTTCAAATTTTTAGGCTCTGGAGAAAGATAAAGACCAGGAAAACATCGATTTTTATTAAAAACTATAAAAATATAAACAGGGAGAAATGAAACAAGAATGGGTAGATATGACAAAGAATCAGTACCTGGAGTGATCCCAATTCTCTCTCCCTAGGAACGGGTAGCCCCTTGGACATTTGCTGTATCTTCCAGCTGACCGCCAACTTGTGTCATTTACACCACATGCCGATGATGAACATTTCTTTGCCGCGCTCCAATCTAGGACTGAAAAGTCAAGGTATGTATGGGTTGATGGGGCAGTTTCAGTGCCTCCCCATCTACAGCCCTCCACCATACCATCCAAAGCCCCTTGCCATGTGGTCTCTCTCGTGTGTTTTCCTTGGCCAGAGATGCAACAGCGTAGAGCATATCAGTAAGTCTGATGCTCAAATAGCTACTGGGGAGTTGCCAGTCTCCTCTTCCTATAGGCACACCTAATCTTCACTAGTGATTCCCTTGGACCCCTGTTCCCTTGCTTCTAGGAAGGGATATAATCCCCCCATGGAGAGACAGGAAGGGATACGTCTCTTTCCAGAACACCACTCTTTCCCAAAGGCTGACTTCCCTCTCAACTCTCCATTCTTTCCACTGATTAGTGGTGATGGTTTATCTGTGAGGAGAAGGGATGGGCATGGAGAATGGGCCGGGTGTATCGGAGTGGAGATAGGGCTTGGTGGAAGGGCTGGTTTCTCCAACCAATGGCTCTTCAAATGTCCTCCTGGAAGACAGCTAGTTCCAGTAACTGGCGGTGGGTACCTTATGTACTTTTTGATTTTTAGATTTGGCCTCAGCAGCAGTTTCAGGACAGTAGGAAAAATCCCTCTCAATGTCCATTTACACACATATGTGTATATATATATATATATATATATATATATATATATATATATTTCCCCTTCCCTTACAAAAAAGGTGTCCATTCATTTATTTTGAGAGAGAGGGAAAGAGAGAGAGAGCAAGTGTGAGTGGGTGAGCCACACAGAGAGAGAGAGAGAGAGAGAGAGAGAGAATCCCAAGCAGGCTCTGCACTGTCAGCACGGAGCCCCATGTGGAGCTCCACCTCATGGTTCATGAGATCGCGACCTAAGCCAAAACCAAGAGCCAGAAGCTTAACTGACTCAGCCACCCAGGTGCCTCTCCCCTTTCTTTTATAGTTTAACGAATGTCGGCATACTATTTGCTTTTCTTATTTTTTTCACTTGAAGTATTCCTTAAAGATAGTTCCATATCAGGACATACTATGTGCCTCAGTCTTTTAATTGCTGCATATATTACACAATATGGATGTATTAAAATTTATTAGGGGCGCCTGGGTGGCTTAGTCGGTTGAACGTCTGACTTCGGCTCAGGTCATGATCTCACAGTCTGTGAGTTCAAGCCCTGCGTCGGGCTTTGTGCTGACAGCTCGGAGCCTGGAGCCTGCTTCGGATTCTGTGTCTCCCTCTCTCTCTGCCCCTCCCCCACTCATGCTCTGTCTCTGTCTCAAAAATAAATAAAAACATTAAAAATTTTATTATAACAGCTCTCTAGTGATAGTTTGTCTCTAGTCTTTTACAAACAGTGCTGTAACCAATATTTTGTGTATATATCTCTTTTCATATAAGCAGCCTTAAAGAAAAAAGTTAACTAGGAACCCTAACAGGCATCCAATGGACAGTTCTAATTATGCTGCAGTTGATCACATACACCTCTCCTTTGAAAATTGTGATTTATTACAAGAATTGACAATCTCTATAGTCTTTAATTGTATTGCTTAGCATGTAATAGACACATTATATTCACAACAATGTTTCTCTTCAATGCTGCATCCAGGGTAACCTCTTCCACACAGACTTCAGTAACAATTAGAAATCTATACTTAATGGGGCCCACTGGCTCAGGTCATGTTCTCACCTGAGTTCGAACCTGTGTCAGGCTCTGTGCTGACAATCCAGAGCCTGGAGACTGCTTTGGATTCTCTTTCTCTCTCTCTCTCTCTCTCTCTCTCTCTCTCTCTCCCCCCCCCCCCCCCCAACCCTCCCCCACTCATGCTCTCTCTCTCCTTCAAAATTAAATAAACATTAAAAAAATAAAAGGAATCTACACTTAAGCTGCTAACAAGTGGAAACAAGGGATGAAGTCTAGAATGGGGCTTAGGAATGGGTGCTCTGAAGTTATATGTGCCTGAGTTCAAGTCCCAGCGCTACCAATATTTATGTATTTTATAGTTTCTGACCTGTATGACACACAGTTTTATCATTCATAAGATGGGGTGAATATAGTACTGACTTCATGGGGATGTTGCGGGGACTAAATAAGAAAGTATACATGATTCCTAGGTCAGTTCCTACTTCACAGAGGGACTTCATGCAAATTCCCCCAGGGGCCAAGACGGGAAGGAGAGGCAGAGAATGGACTTGGGAGCCAGGCTGTCTGGATTCAAGTCCTGGGTCTGTCACTTCCTAGTTGTGGCTTCAGGCAAGTTACTCTACTTCTCTGGACCTCAGTTTTCTTATCTTTAAAATGGGAGACGAAAAATAAAAATAAAAAACTAAAATATAAATAAAATGGGGATGATGGTCCTCTCTACCTTATAATTTGGTTGCCAACTCAAATCATCAATACAAGGAAACTGCTTAGAACACTGCATGGCACATGGAAACCTAGGTATTATTTTTTTCAAGGTCATCTCTTTCATTCCCCTGCCTCTGAGCAATCATTTACTCCAGAAGCATTTCCTAACCATTTGCTATACATGAAGTTTTCAATTCAGGTGACAATTGGATATATAGAAACTCTCTAGCCAGACCTAAGCTCACAGTTGGACAAGTAAAGGCAATTCATCCACAGCTTTCATATTTACTTCGCATAGGCGAATTTCTTGATTTCAGAGATGTTAAATTGTGACCGCAAACAAACTATACTTATTGGAGTTAAGGAATACAGGGGGAAAAAAGAATATAGGAATAGAAGCATAGACCTATAGGGCTAGAAGAGATTCCAATATTACCTTATCCTGGATTATCACATAATAGCCATTCCTATGTATTAAATATTTATATGTCAAGCATTTTGTACATATTACCTCACTTAATTTTCAAAAGGACCCATGTGTGATAGGTATCATTATCCTTATTTTGCAGAAAAGATTGAGGATCTGAGAAATCAAGTGACATGCCCAATGGTGGGTCATTCGTAAGATGAAAATGAGGTATTCGCACACAGGTCTTTCTAAAAATAAGAGGTTTGTAACCTGTCATGCACTTTCCCAAAGAAATCTCACTCGTCTGTAGCAAAGATAGCTTATGAAAGCTCTTCGGTGTCTAGAGAGAGCTTGAACTTCATTTTGGGTGACTGAGACAGGGCAGTCTTATCCATTAGCTACAACAGGCACAGTGCCCACAAAAATGTTTTAAGTGCTTTTAAAAGTCAGGGAAAAAAAGATGAACTTGTAGGTCAAAGAAAATGTTTTGCTGTACAACATTGATATATTCATCTCTATACCAATTTAGTTGTAAAATGTGAGCTATACAAGAATATGCATGTTTGTACATAAATATACATATGTATATGTTATCTATCTACCTACCTATCTACCCACCTCCACAAACACAAGGCCAATGTGTCGCGGTTCCACGAAAGTCATAACGCGGCCTTGCGAAGTGCGCTAAACTTTCTGGGAAGGGGAGAATAGCAGACCAAGTTGGAGGGTGGGAAGCGGTGGACAAATTGTGGAAAATGTGGTAACAATTTCTCTGCTCCCATCAAAGGAATCCTAAAAGAGAGGTTAAAAAGACAAAGGTGAAACAGAATAGGAAGCGCCCACGTTCTAGTCGCATGATCTTGGGACCAGTGACTTGATCAACGTGAACCTCAGTTTCGCCATAGATAAAATGGGGATAGGTACCTGGGACCTGGTTAGGGACCCAAAGTGCTCACTGCTACGTAGGAATCGTTCAATACATTCACGTTGAGTGAACGCTGTAATTGTATGGTTAGCATCGTGGCCGGTGTACCACATGCGTCCAGTAGGTAGTAGTCGGTGGCATTAAAAATTGTAAAAAGTCCAGAAAAGTGGCAAACCTAGCCCTCCAAGACCTACTGGTCTCTCCGTAGGTTCCACGCGAACCTGCGCAGTAACTTCTCTAGAAGGCGAGAGCACGCGAACGCGCTTGCGCGAAGCGCTTTCCTCCGCCCCTTCAGGCGCCACGGTCAGTGGGGCGGGCCTCGGCGGCGGCGCGACAAGTCCAGAGGGAAGGGCTGAGGAAGGGGCGTGGCTAGGGAGCCGGGCCCCGGCCACCCTCTTCCGGGGCTCCGCCAGCTGCGCGCGCATTCTCCTCCCCCCCCCCCCCCTCCCCGCCTTCTTTTGTGGTCCGGCCCATTGCGAGGGTGACAGGAAACCCTGTGCAGGGAGCGCCGCCATCTTGGACCTGCCCGAGGAAGATCCTGAGGGAGCCGCAGGAGCAGTCGCCGCTGCCACCGCTACTGCTGCCAGTGCGTCTGCACCTCCTCGGCCAGCCCGCTAGCTGCCGGGGCCTCGGCCGATCGCCCCTGCCCCTCTCCAGCTGCGCCCGCACTCCTCTTCATCGTCCTGACGCCCCCCTCCCGCCCGGAAAGCTGCCCAGCCACCAGCAACCCCCCAGGTAACGCGGGGCCTTCCGCAGTGTCCGTCCGGCCGAGGCCTCCTCGCCCGGCTCGCCGGGGGCCGGGGTGCGGACGACTGCGAGCAGGGCGGCGGGCGGGTGGCGCCGCAGGGCCGGCCCTGCCAGGCCGCGGCGAGCCCGGGGTCGGCGCCGGGCACCTCGGCGCCCGGCCCGACGGGACTCCCGTGCGGGGGCGGGGGGTGTCCCCGCGCTGCGCCCGCCCGAGCCTCTGGTCCTCCCCGCCCAGCCGAGAGCTGCGGGGCGTGCGGGGAAGGGTGTGTTCGGCCGCGCCTTCCCCGCCTCCTCGACCGGACCGGGCACACACGCACCTCCCGCAGGCCCCTCTCCGCGCTGCCGCTCTGGCGGACCACCCCCGCCGCATTTATCCACGCGGGCAGCGCCGCCTCGCAGCCCACGAGCCCAGACGTGGCATTCCCCGTCCCGGAGGCCGCGTCTGCCCGGAGTACAAAAGGCAGCACCTCGCAGCCTCGCCGGCATCTTGGACTAGCTCCGGTGTCCTTGTCGATGTGGGTAGACCGTGCACTTGGGCTGGGGAAGGGGTCTTATGCTTGCGAGGTTCTGGTTGGGGTGAGGCCCTGTAAGGCCCCGGACACCCTCCGAGGCCTCGAGCTTAGGTAGCATGGAGGAGCGGGGGAGAAGACCAAAAAAGTTTTGGCGTTTTGAGAATGGAAGGCAAAAAGGCGAAGCCAGCGTTTGTTTTGATGGTTGGCACCTTACTGTGTGCCGGGTGCAGCCCAGGTGTCTTCCCACAGGGTTTTCTTCGAGTAGCCCGTGGTGATAAGCAAAGTTATCTTCCTTTACAAGGGAGGAAACTGAGGCTTGAAGTTACGATGTGACTGGTTGGTTCAGGATGCTTGCTACCGACTGGCCTCTGCCTGCGCTGTGCCTGGTGTTTCTCCGCTACCCTCAAGTTAGGCTAGGGTTACAGGCATGGCCACGTAAAACGTACCCGCAGCTTAATTCCTCTTTCCCTACGTTTGCACTGGATGACAACTGACGACTTCTTTGTAACTGGAAGTCTGTAGTGTCACTCCTCCACTGCCAGTCCTCATTCTCCCAACTCCAGAGGGGAGATGGCAAGGTTTTCATTGTATATTTGAAGACGAAACTGGGGTTCCCGGAGGCCAAGTGCTTTTCTGGTGGTCCCACACAAGTGTCAGAGCTCACCTGAACTCTTGCAGAGTTTCCTGCTCATTTTGTTACTGTCACAACCGCCTTTTGTTTGTATGTGGTTATTGGAGACAGACTTGACCTTGCAGTAATCCAGCTCCCACTCCTTCCCCCAACACTTGCCTGTACTTTTTTCCCCAGTTCTGCTTAGACCCTTTTATTCGTGCATGCCTCGAGGCATGTGGTGGTTAAGAGTTTTGGAGGGTTTCTACACTAATAACTGCCGCTTTCTAGTTGAGTGACCTTAAGGAATTGACTTAGCCTCTCAGAGTCAGTGCCCTTATCTATACAGGGGATAGTTGTACCTACATTTTAGAGCTGTTTCAAGGATTAAATGGGATTAAAAACCCTTAGCACCTTGCTTGGCATATAGTAGGTGCTCCATTGTAACAGTGCCAGGCATGTAGTGGTTGTTTAATATTTGTTGATTCAATCAAATCAGAGAGTTGTCCAGTTAGACCTGGGCCTGAATCTTCATTTTCCCTTTGGTAGTGTGGGACTGTGGATATATCAACTCTTTGTTGGTTTCCTTACCTGTAAAAAGAATTTTTAGGATTAGAGATTGCGTATAAAGTAGCTGGCATGTATTAGGCATTCAATAAATGGCAGTTATTGTAAAGAGGTAAGATCCCTTTAGATTCTAATAACCTAAAAAAATTCCTTGAAATTAAAGCCACCTTTTAAAAAGTTTTTGCTTTTTAAATTTCATGTTAAACTTTATTGTTGTGGCATACTTGAACTGTGCGACAGAATTTGGAGTGTTCTTAAAATTAATCTTTATCAGTATTAAATATTTTTGCATAATCTTAGTAAGATTTTGTACTATTAGGGGAAACTTTTGGTTAAGGCAAATATATTAAAACTAGGGCAACTGAGAGATTTTTTATTTTTTTTTAAAGCATGAAACATTTTTGTGTGGTTAAAAATGTCAGGCATGGTTGGAGACAGCAGTGTACAGATAGAAGTATCAGAGACTGTACTTTTAAAAAACTTTATGTTCTAGATAGCTTTAAACATGTACAAAAGAGAGTGATATACTGAGCCTTCTCCTACCCATCAGCCAGTGTTAACAGTGATCAGTCTTGTTGATCTATATACACCTATACCCTCTCCACCAAATTATTTTGAAGCAAGTTTCAGACATCCATATTTCATCAGTAATTTTTTTGCTATTACTAAACCTTTTAACTGTAGTAGTAAGTACAGGGTTTTAGTGTTTTGCCCTTTTAAGTACTTTCATTCTGTGAACAGAGGTGCAGTATTGGAGTACTTCTTATTCATAGCATACCATCATAATTAACTGGAAAATTTTCTTGACACAGAAATTTTTCTTGACACAGTAAGGGATCTAGTTCCTAATTTATATTAATTTATATACAAGTATGACATTAAATATCTTGTCCAAAGTGAGTTTTTTTAAGTGGATGTTACAAACGGGGGGTTTTTTTCAGAGATTGCATTACTGTTGAGGAAAGGAAATTGACCACTCTTGCTGGTTAGGTTAGATTATTAGATTAACTGCCCAAGTTTTGGGTCCACTTGTCTGACAGATCAAGTAGCATTCCATGTTAGAGGGCTTGTAAACAAATCAGACTGCTTCTGTTCTTAAGTTTCATGAAGGCAAGGAACAATGATTTTTGTGATCATTACTATATTGTCCAAGCCTAGTCCCAAGGCTTTGTGCTTAGTAGATGATCAACAAATATTTCTGTGTTGGAATCACAAAAGCAGTCTATCTTGGCTCTGGTATTTAAACAAAATGTCTTGCATGTAAAACACACACACACACACACACACACACACACACACACAAAACAAGCTTAACTAATTTTAACAATACGGATCAGAATATAAATCACCTGGAATATTTTGCGGGTTGTTTTTGGCCTGTGTTGTCTTGAATAAGTTATGTAAAAATTATACGGTAACATGTTCTAAGGAGTAGAATAAAATAGCTATATAGCAGTTGTGAAAGGATTAGTCAGACATAGTGCATAAGTTAACACGGTAAAAAAAGCCAAGCTATTTAAAAAAAAAAAAACAAAATGGGAAAATTACTGTCGATTATTGGAGGGAGTGGTTTTTGTCTGGTTTTTGAGGGTGATCATATGATTGACTTCATATGATGTTCCCCATATTGTATATGTGGAAATAATGTTGAAAGTGTTTTGAAAGGGAAGTTTTTTGGTTCTGTTTAGTCTTTATTTTGTATTAGAATTATATATTAAAATGTCTTAAATATTTCATAGTTTTTCATTGTCTCTACTTTGAATACTTTAGAATGTTACTAGTGAATATAGTACATGCTCGTACTATTAGTGCAGGCATATATAAAGTTAATAATTTCTATCCTTTTTCTGCTCTAAATCCAAGTATTCATTTTTCACAATTTGGTGCGTATCCTTCCATATTACCTGTATACAGGATTGAGAGAGAGAGAGAGAGAGAGAGAGAGAGAGAGAGTGTGTGTGTGTGTGTGTGTGTGCGCTATTGCATAAAATTCTGCCAACTTTTTTTCACTTAAAATCATGGATATGTTTTCAGGTTAATAATATGTATATATATAAATGGTTTTTAAACTAAATGCATATTATTTCATAATACAGATGTACTCTATTTAATCATTTCCCTGTTGATAGGAGTATAGATTGTCTTCAGGTTTTGTTTTTGGGGTTTTTGGTTTTTGGTGTTGTTTTTTTTTTTTTTTTTTCTGTAAAAATGCTGCATTAAATGCCCTTGGACCTATAACCTTATGGATTGAAGATTTTGTATCTGTAGGCTACTTCTTGGTCAAAGGGGGATTTGGATTATCTTTGAGATTTTAAAATATATTGATTACTTCCCCCAAAATGTGGTAATTCATACTTCCACAAGCTGAGTGTATAAAAAGTACCTAACCTTCCCATCTACCAGCATATTTCAAATCCAGTCATTTATATGTCTGTATAATCTTATTTGGAGAGATGTTTGATTAACTGTATGGAGACCATGCAGTTTTATTTTGGGGGCAACAATGATTAGTGTTTAGTGTGCACTTAGTAACCATTTAGATCTCTGTGTATTGGCCTGGAAATAGATCAATGATTTTGTTAGGTGAAAAACACTCTGCATAGTTTTATGCAGTAGCATACCCCATTTTTAAATATATTCCTTACTTTAATGGTGATATGTTTTTCTTGTTCAAGAGATGATGTTAATCTAGGGAAATCTTTTGTTAAAGCAATATTAAGCATAGTTAATATTTAAAAGGGGCCAAACAACAATCATCAGTGCTTAATGTGCACTTATTAATCCTTTCTCTTGACAGCCAGGAAGCTCAGAGCTAAATTTTACATGAGCTGATTGTAAAACTATGACCCTAAATATTTATTGTAATTATCCTCCATTTTTCTTTTGAGTTTTTGATTTTATTTTATCAGTCTACATAGCTACCTTAGAGAAAATCATGTTCTTTGGAATCAGGCCTGAATTCAGATTCCAGCTCTGCCATTTTACTAACTTTGTAGCAGTAGCCAAATCAGTGAATTTCTCCAAACCTCAATTTTTTCAGTTTTTACATAAACCTAATAATGATAATGACTCTGCAGAGTTGTGAGAATTAAGTAAGCATTATATTAAGACAAAGTAGGGAAACATAGTCCTGATCATCCCATGGTTTACTCCCAGCGAATGTTAACTTCAGAAACTTTTTTGTAAGTAGATATAATTTGAATTAGTGTTATCATTTATCCATATCTACAAATCCTGGTTACAATGCATCCTCTGAATATAATTTTTTTAGTACTACTTAGAGTATTAAATTAGAACCAAGTGAGTGAACTGAAAAAGATATGTGTTCCTAAGTATCACAGAAGGGTTTCATGGTGCATCTCATAACTATGGAGGAGGTGGGATGGTGTAGTGGTTAGAGGGGGTTCTCTGCAGTCAAAACAGTCTCAGGTTCAGTATAGACTTGACCACTTAGCTTTGTGACCTGGGCATGTTACTTACCTATTGAGTCTTGATCTATAAAATGAGGATTATAGATGTTTTATAAGAGTGTAGTAGTAAAGATTAATTGAGATTGCATGTAAAGCGTTTAAAACATTGCCTGGCACATATTAAGTGCCTAATGAATGGTAATGTAACAGTTACATTTGTTATTAGTTTAGAAGTTATTCACCTGTATTTAATGATGCTTGTTGTCTCAGTATAGTACTTTTTTTTTTTTTTAATGTTTATTTATTTTAGAGAGTGCAAGCAGGGGAGGAGCAGAGAGAGAGGGGGACAGAGGATCCAAAGCAGGCTCTGTTCTGAAAGCAGACAGCCTGATGCTGGGCTTGAACTCACAAACTATGAGATCATGACCTGAGCTGAAGTTGGGACACCTAACTGACTAAACCACTCAGGTGCCCCTGAACGTAGTACTACTCTTAAGGAAATCAAAGGCACTGAACGAGAGCTTATCTTCATATGAACTTTATTCACATGCTTTTGTAACACATGGAAAGAAGTGCATTTAATCACATCAGTAGCTGTGTACAAGTTACAGAGTATTTTAAGGTTTTTTTAATTAGTGGAGATTGTAGTGTTGAATGAACTCATGTTCTCAGTGTTTGAACTGGACCACCAGTTTTTGACTTTTGAGTAAAGCAAAAGCATCCTTAAGTAATAAGAAAACTTGTTTCCCTTTCCAAAGCTACTTTAAAAAGTACATTCTTCACCTTAACAGTGGTATGTCTCATTCCATGTGCAAGAAATGATGTTGAAAAATACTTTTTAAAAATCATATTAAGCATGGCTAATATTTAAAAGACCACTTGAATATAATTCTATAAATACATAATTTTGAGTGAATGTTATGCATAACATTATGTTTAAACCTAGGTAGTATCTTAGCTTATAATAAGAAAGGGAGGATCTGTTATGTTAGTGACTACAGTTGTAGATATTTTCTGCCTTCATTGTCTACTGAAATTACTAAGTTTGAGTAGCTTTCCTTTCTTAACTCTGCTTTTTGGGTCATTTTTAAGAAACTCGAACCAGAAAATTGTGTGGTGGGGTAAAGACAGGGCACTGGTATTCACTGTGAAATAGTGGTCATTCTCTTTTATTTGGGAATAGTGTGTGCTAATTAATGCTTGATATTTTGTAAAAATGTTTTGAAAATTGGTCATTGTATAGATAATTAATGAATGCTTGTGTGATGACTAGCACGCACACAAATTAATACAACTAGAATTGGTTTATAATTTCCTGATTAGACTTTAGAACATTTCAAGAAGATATTAGGATTGTTAGAGGCCTTGGTTTCAACATAATATAATGGAAGGCAGCAAAGTATATATAGCTACAAGTTTCAGTAAGAAGAGGGAAAGGAAATAGGAAAATCAGAAAGGTAAGAACATGAAAGACAGTAATTTCAAGGTGACTAAATGATTACTTTTCCCCAAGTTTGAATGGGAAAAGAGGAGCTTAAAAAGGAAGTTAAAAGTTAATTACAGGGTTCTGGGAAGAATACAGGTGAAGAAGTTAATAACCTTTAAATATCATTTTTATTGTGAAAGAATATTTTCTTCCTTGTGTTTGGGATCTGGTGAATAATCCACACCAATTTTAGCCTCAGGACCAACCAAGTTCATTCTTAAAAGTTTTGAGTCCCCATTATCTGGAAAAAGGGAAACAAATTATTATGTTCAGAATCAGTTAATCTAACTAGAAAAACTCCCTTCCTGTACGAACTGGTTAAAGGAGTTTTCAGTAATGTTGAAGACTGATTATAAAAATGTTACAACACGTCAAGCTGGAATGGGTAGCAGGGCATCCACTTTTGTTAAATGTAATCCTTACAGCACATTGAGAAGACTCTACTGTGTCCTGATTGTCTAATACCTTACTGTAATGAACTTTTTTCTCTTTCCTGATAGCAGTTATATACTTATTTTAAATACATATTTTTTTCTACATGTTAAATTTTATTATGTAGTAATTTTGTTAGTTTTAGTAATTGAACTTCTACAAACGTCATATGTCTGGCTTATATAATGTGACAATTGACCATGACAGTAAAATCAGATTAAAAAATACTGGAAATTAAAATTTTAGAAATGGGGTCAAATATTTATAAGTGTGTGTATGTATAATTTTTTATCTTTTCCTTAAGCTGAAAACTGGTTTGAGAATAAATGCTACAGGAAATCATTACCAGTATTAGAATTTACTTCTTGTTTCTAGCACCTAGCACAGTGTCTGACACATTCAAGGCATTCATTTGAATAAATTGGAGAGGTTTTTCTTAAAGTTATTAAAGTAGAAAGAAATTAGAATTATTTAGGTTAAGTCTATCTGAAGGTAAAGACTAGGCTGTGATTTTTAGAAATGTTTTCTAATACAGGGGCGCCTGGGTGGCTCAGTCAGTTAAGCGTCCGCCTTGTCAGGTCATGATCTCACGGTTCGTGGGTTCAAGCCCCGCATCGGGCTGTGTGCTGACAGCTCAGAGCCTGGAGCCTGCTTCAGATTCTGTGTCTCCCTCTCTCTCTGCCCCTCCCCCACTTGCATTCTGTCTCTCTGTCTCACAAAAATAAATGTTAAAAATATATATATATTTTCTAATACATAAACTTGCCAATTTTTATAAACGTAAGTGGTATTTTATGCCATTATTTCAGCTTCTAGAGTAGTATGTAGTAGGCATTTGATACATAATCTTCAAATTCTGTATTAGGTTGAGCCATATAAAACTGCAAAATAAATGACTTTAAAAAATACAAGAACAACAGTTTCATGTGGTTTTATCTAATCCTGGCAGTAATTTGGTTTGGAAATCATATGATTGGTCTTTCTTTGGAAGCTATGCTAACCATGATTTAAAGTAGAGTTTTAAAAAGGGTTATTTTATGTTTATAAGTTAGTGGTTACTTTCTATAACATTCTGTTGTGAAATCAAAGAGTCCTGAACAAGTGGACATCCGTAATTCATTTGATCAGTTGACGAGTGGGGACTTCAAAGAGGAGGGAGGACTGTTCCTAAAAAATAAGGATTTTGTAAAGTTTATTTATTTTGAGAGAGAGAAAGAGAGGAAGCATTAGCAGGGGAGGGGCAGAAAGAGAGGGAGAATCCCAAGCAGGCTTCCTGAAGCGGGGCTCTCAGGACTGTGAGATGGCGACCTGAGCCGAAATCAAGAGTTAGATGCTTAATGGACTGAGCCAACCAGGCGCCCCTACAGTGATATTTAACTTAAGTTTATAAAGATTTCCTTGTTTGACATTTTGTTATTGGATGTTTCCTACAGTGAAATACTGGAATTGTTCTGATATAATGGTTTCTTAATATTTCTATGGATAGTATGTGAGAATGTTAATATTCATCCAAGAGAATTTATGCATTTGGTCAATTTGAGAAATGTATGCATGCATACATTTTGTTTATAATCATATGCTGTATTTTATATATCTTTAAAGGCTAGCAGCGGTCAACTGGGTAACTTGTGTATACTTGCCTTCTGCAGTAACACACTTTTCTTTGTTTTTAGTGCCACCATGGCAACTGCACCATACAACTACTCTTACATCTTTAAATATATTATTATCGGTAAGTTTACTTAACTTATACTCTTGTTCTGCAAAGAAAGTCAATGTATAAAATATTTATATATTAAAACTTAAGATACCACTCCAGAAGAAGTGTATGATTTTTTTCACTGCAAAATTCAAGCTCCTTTAATAACATTTATTTTTGCAGTAATACAGGTTTTGCATTGTGGCCATGGATACTTAGTGGTGGGTACCTTTTGAACTGATGTTGATTGTTCTTGAGGACTGCCTGAAAGCTGTTAATCCTGGAAATGGGACAGATTTGCTAGGAGTACTGATAACATTCCAAAAATATCATGAAAGCCCTTGGAGCCCCCTGGATTCCAAAAAGTGATAGAGAACACTGATTCAGAGTAATTGTGTAATATATATAATATGATATTGGTAGTTTTTCCATTAAGTTTCAAGATATTGCTCAAATTAAAACACAATGCTATTTACCCAAGTATAGTTGTAAGAGCTCAGTTGAAAGTACATATACTTAGTACATATACATATACATATATTAGACGATTGTACTGATTGTCACATGTTGATCATATGTGATTGTATTGTAACACTTTTCTTCACCAAAGGTTAAATTGCTATAGTACAGTCGGAGATGGCATCTGTTCTGTTGTGGTTTTCCTGTAGTGTACGTGCTTTTCTTTTGTGGAATTCTATAAGAAATACAAGGAATATGAGAAAATATGAGATCTAGTCCATCAGACTTCTAGAATTTTTTATTTCTGCTAGTTATATGCTGCCCTGTTTACTCCCAGAAGTCTTTTGCTTTAATGCATGGATTAAGGGAAAAAAAACAATACAAAACTTTGAAACAGCTCAAAGTAGAAAATGCTTTTACAATAGTTTCTCTCTTAGAAAGCACTTCCTATCTGATGGTTATTAACTAACATAATTTATAACTTCAGTTCTATCATACTGAAGGTTAGGAATCGTCAGTCTGTACATCACATTGAAAAGTGACCTGTATGATCTTTCAAACTCATTATATATTAGGGAAATATAACTTCAAATGTCCCAGAAATTTGTGATGTGATATGGTAGGGGATATACCAATCATTGTATATAATTATAAGAGTATAAAACTGAGTATGTAATTGCCACTTGAAATTTTTTTTTTGAAACAGGGGACATGGGAGTAGGAAAATCTTGCTTACTTCATCAATTTACAGAAAAAAAATGTAAGTTCAATATATAAGGTAAAACATTAATACATGCTTTATTGTCACTTTCCTACTTTTCAAAAAGTGCCATTTTCACTATATGCATTTAAATACAACATTTCTTTAGAGAGTGAATTTAAATAGTTGTATATATAGTGAAATACACCTGCATGTACAGAGTGTTGATTTTTATATACCCTATATAATTTGAGTTTCTTGTTTAGTTTGTTTTGATGGTAGGAAATTTTTTAAAATGTATATTACAGTGTCAGATTTAAATAATCTTTTCTCTGACTTCACCATTTTAGAAATTATTAGAAATTTGCTGCATGTATCATTTGTCAACTAAATAATAGATTGGAGATATTTAAATAAAATTCTTTCTGTATCCAGGACTGGTTTATTAATATTTGAAGTACAATTCTGTCTTGGGTGGTAGAGGAAGAGACCATCTTATTTTATGTAACTGATAGGCTGAATGTAGTTGAAATTGTTTCCATATAGTTGAAATTATTTTTATGGCTTGTTTTGTTTTGTTTTGTTTTTGCTTAATGTAACATTTTGTGAAAGCTCCAGCAGTCTGTGTGTACTTGTACCGCAGAGTAGTGGGTTTAGGTTTTCAGTGGCCTAATTATAAGGAAAGGACTAATAAGCTTGTCCTACTGGATTAGACATATATAACCTGCCAATATATGATTGTAAGTATATGTTAAATGTGTTTTTCTTTGAGATATTGATAGTATTTTCCAGGATGAAAATTTGACCAACAACTCCTAGAGTCTTAAAACCATTGATTGGTTTGTTATATGTAATGATTATCAGAAGTCTAAATAGCATAATGTTGATATTATGAAGAACTTATTAAAATCTTTATTTTTAATTTGCAGATTCTTTTAGTCCAGGGGTTAGCAAACAGTAGCCTGTGGGCCAAATCCAGTCACTGCCTGTTTTTGTAAATAAGGTTTTATTTCCACAACCACGCTCATCCTCCTTACTGTCTCTGGCTGCTTTTTGTGCTTCCGCAGCAGAGTTGAGTAGTTGTGACAGACCTTTTGGCCTACAAAACTTAAATATTTATTATTTGGTCCTTTTTTTTTTTTTTTTTTTTAAGTTTACTTATTAGAAAGAGAGAGAGAGATGGTGCAAGTGGAGGAGGGGCAGAGAGAGAATCCCAAGCAGGCGCCACACTGGCAGCACAGAGCCCAATACTGGGCTCAAACCCACGAAGCCCTGAGATGATGACCTGAGCCGAAACCAGGAGTTGAACCCTTAACCGACTCAGCCACCCAGGTCCCCCTGTTTGGTTCTTTGTAGAAGTTTGCTCACCTCTGTTTTAGTCCAGTCAGATTTCTTTGACCTCTGGGTTTTTGTTAATTTTTTTTCAGCGCTAGCTTGAGTCCATTCATAGCCTACAAGCCTTAATAACATTTGATTGTCCAGTGGATTTTTTTCTGCTGGTCTTAATCTGAAGCTTTCTGGAAGTTGGAATATTATATTCTATTTCTTTTCCTCTCTGACAGTTATGGCTGATTGTCCTCACACAATTGGTGTTGAATTTGGTACAAGAATAATTGAAGTTAGTGGCCAAAAAATCAAACTGCAGATTTGGGATACAGCAGGACAGGAGAGGTTTAGGGCTGTTACGCGGAGCTACTACAGAGGAGCTGCGGGAGCGCTTATGGTGTATGATATCACTAGGTAAGAGATTCATAGTCTTTCAAACTTCGTACTTGAAAAAACACGTCTACTTGAGGCAGCGTGGTCTCCTGTTTTATCGATGCAGGCATTCCTTAGTTTGTGATTGTGTGCCTATACGTGAGCTTATTTGGGCTTTATGGTTTCTTCTCTAAATTGCTGTAGAAGACTTGACGTGTGTAACATGTTGGTTTCCTTTTCTGAAAGTGGATATGACCGAAGAAAAACTTTAGGAGATGCTGGTGGAGCTAATAGAAGAAGACTATTCTGAAAAGCAGCATCTGTTCAGTTATTTGAGGTGAAATAATATTTTATACCAAACTTTGTTCTTTTTCACTTCAGTACAAAGCAAGCGAGTCTTGAGTGACTCTGTTCAAAGACACTTTTTCAAAGTCAGGTCAATGAAGGAATTAAGTAGTTTTGCTAATCCAACATGGTAGGTTATAAAAAGTGCTTATGCTTGCATCTGAAGGTGTTTGAGGTATTTAATTGTTCATTCACTTAAATTCTTTTTTGCTCTAAAATGGATTGAAATGGTTTGCAATACCACATGCAGCAAGATTAAGTTTATTTTAGCTTGGCTTTCTGGAAACTGAAAGCACTTGATACAACATCACAAAGCTGGACCCTATTTGGGTTGAGAAAAACATGGAAAATTGGGCTACTTCATTAAACTGTGCTAAGCTGGCAAATGAACTGGATCACCTTTCATATTAACGCAGAGTGCCAGTTGATTATTATTATTTTTTTTTTTTTAATTTTTTTTTTCAACGTTTTTTATTTATTTTTGGGACAGAGAGAGACAGAGCATGAACGGGGGAGGGGCAGAGAGAGAGGGAGACACAGAATCGGAAACAGTCTCCAGGCTCCGAGCCATTAGCCCAGAGCCCGACGTGGGGCTCGAACTCACGGACCGCGAGATCGTGACCTGGCTGAAGTCAGACGCTTAACCGACTGCGCCACCCAGGCGCCCCTATTATTTTTTTTTAAAGTTTATTTTTGTGTTTATTTAAAGAGTGTGTGAACAGGGGAGGGAGAGAGAGAATCCCAAGCAGGCTCTGCACTGTCAGCTCTGAGCCCAGTGCCGGGCTCAGTCTCATGAACCGTGAGACCCTGACCTGAGCCAAAACCAAGAGTCGAACGCTTAACCAACTGAGCCCCCCCGGGCGCCCCGCAGAGTGCCAGTTTAAAGCATTGTGACTCTTGTCTTATTTTTTTGAGAGGAGGTAGGGATGGGTGAGTGGGGCCAAATGATAATTAGACTTTCAAGCATATTTCCTTCTGAGAAATGCTTTACATGTTTGCTCTTGAAGAGTCACAATACAGCGCACATTAACATGTTAGCACCCTGAGAAGTTCTGCAGAAAAATTCTTTAAGTTAATTTAGTTTGGTGTTTCCTAAGCTTATTTTATTGAGGAACACACTGGGAAATGTGGACTTAGAATGAAGGTAGCGGCTGATTATAATTACAGTGCTTGAAGTTCATTGAGTTCTAGAGTTGGGTGATCTCAGGGCAAAAGGAGTGAAATAGCCTTAATGCTTTTCTCTATAGCCAGGAACTGGTAACATGATAAGTAGATAGTTTTGTGGGAAGAATATTAAAGAACCTGGCCATCTCTACAAGACATCCTTATGAGGGGTGCATTCCCGAAGACTTTGCATCATTAAAAACTCTATTCATTATTAATCAATTTAAATGTCCTGATATGTGCTTAGAGTTCTCAATCTGTAATGTAGTTGGTTTTATTTTGTGTGTGCTTGTGTTTTTCCCCCTTCAGCTTTACTGATAATATAGTTGACACATAACATTGTGTAAGTTTAAGATCTACAAAGTGATGATTTGATACATGTTTGCTTTTAAGCATACCTTTTAAGCATAGCAACTACTTTTGGTAGAATATGTGTCTGTTCAAGTCATCAAAAGTACTTTGGCTGGAAACTGCCCAAATGCCCATCAAATAAGGAAGAGATAGACAAATGGGTATATTCATGCAATGGAGCATAATGCAACCATTAAAAGAAAAGAAACTCCGATATATGCCATAAGGTGGATGAGTCTAGAAAACATTTTGCTAAGTGAAAGCAGTCAGACATAAAAGGCCACAGGTATGATTCCATTTATATGAAAGATCCAGAATAAGCCAATTCATAGAGACAGAAAGTAGATTGCCAGGGGACAGAGAGTGAATGCTGATGGGTACGGAGTTTCTTTTGGGAGTGATAAATACTGGTGATTGTTGCACAACTTTGGAATATATACTAAAAACTGATACATTGTATACTTTAAAAGGATGAGCTTTATGGTATGTTCATATCCCAATAAAAGTATTATTGAAAAAAAGTACTTCAGGCTTTACACCGGTGTTTTTCATATGCTACATTTCATAGTAGCATTAATCCTTGACATTTTGCAAACTTGAAAGTTCCTGCTTTAGTAATATTTTTTATTCTTGGCATTAACTATAATTGTTACATGATACTTTTCTAAATTGATAACATAGCTTATCATGGCAATTTTTTTGGCTATATCAGTTGTTTGATATGTCATTTAACATCCATGCCAAAGTTAGGGATATAGTTGCACTTTTTTTTTTTTTTTTTAGCACTATTACCACTAATTAATGAATATTCTGATGCTGCTGTATTTATAGATTTGAAATTATGGTGAATTTAAGTTAATAAAATAATTACCAAAACTAAAGTTTACGTGATCTGTATACTTAAAAAGGATGTGTAGATTTCTCTGTTTACCAAAGTAATGGCGGTTTGTAATTCACTGTTGCTGCCAGCTTTGACATTTTAAAATTTACTAAAATCAGTATAAATATTTTTGTATTTGTGCTATTTGAGTTTTTGTGCACAAAGTAGGATAAATTTATGTGTAAATGCAAAGTATGTCAGTGCTGCAAATACTGAAGAGTAAAGCGATATGGCTTGTGCTTTTTAAAAATATTTGACCATTAGAAAATTATAAAACATCAGGAAAATGTTACTTTTGTTTATTTGATTTTTTTTTTTTTTTTTTTTTTTTTTTTTTTTACAGTTAGGCGGTGATTTGTGTGTAACATGATTTACCACAGTAAAAAAGAGAATCTTAGGACTCCTTTTCAGTTCCCACTGGGAAGGGATTAAGTGTTTAGAATATTCCAACTTTATGTAGGTACTGACAGCTGGAGATGATGGAATATATTCACAAGGCTGAATTTGAAACACTTTGAGGACAGTGTGTGTGCAAAGGGTTCAAGGCCTGGCTCTGAAATCATTTGGATCTTTGTGGGGCTTCTGTTTACTTACCTGTTAAATGAGTAGGATGGATTAAAGTTCTGTGAATGTATTTAAATCAGAAACCCCTTTTTAAAAAAATCTTTTCTAATATATATTTTTGAGAGAGACAGAGTGTGAGTGAGGGAGGGACAGAGAGAGAGGGAGACAGAATCTGAAGCAGCCTCCAGGCTCTGAGCTGTTGGCACAGAGCCTGACGCGGGGCTCGAACCCACAAACCGTGAGAACATGACCTGAGCTGAAGTTGGACACTTAGCTGACTGAGCCACCCAGGTGCCCCCAATCCGAAACATTTTTAACCTTCAAAATTTTATTTGATCCCTTTGGTAGAGTCTGAGAAATATTAATACTATCCTGTATTTAGTATTGTATATTACTTAAATTTGCTTGCTCTCTTCGGGCCTGTTTGGCTAGGGCAAATGAGCCTATGAGTTTCTAAACTAATGCTTGGAGAAAGTGGAGAAATAAGGCAGTCTGGATCCCAAAATGATTTAGCTGCTGGGTAAATAAGAGTACAGAGTTAGAATAAACTTGCTCTGATATCTAGGGACTTCAATTTCCTGTCAGAGGTATTAAGTGCCTTTTTAAGGCCACGTTTGTTTTAAAATTTTCTTAATGTTTTATTGATTTTTGAGAGAGAGAGACAGAGCACAAGCAGGGGAGGGGCAGAGAGAGAGGGAGACACAGAATCTGAAGCAGGCTCCAGGCTCTGAGCTGTCAGCACAGAGCCCGACGTGGGGCTTGAACTCACAAACCTCAAGATCATGACCTGAGCCAAAGTCAGATGCTTAACCGACTGAGCCACCCAGGCACCCCTAAAGCCAGTTTTTATGCTGTCGTATTCAACTTTCTCTTTAAGGAAAGGTGAATTTTGTATCTGTCTATAGTGTGACTGTCTTGGTTTCTAATTTGAAAAAGACAGATGCAAACATGTTTGCCCCTGAACATACACCATTTGTGAGACATTTTGGTGCTATGTCTCCATTTTGTGGTCGAAAATCTGGATGATTTAAAAATAATCTTAGTTTTTACTTCAGATTGTAAATTCTGGGTTCAGAATTGTTTTCATTAATTTTCTGTGTTGTTCCTTGCTTGCCTATTGGTGTGCTTTATGAATGTACTTTTAAATGCAAGCAGTTTACTCCTGAAATGTAATTAGAAAGTTGTTGGATTATTGTTTATTTATTTAAAAATAATAGGTTTAGGCTAGATTTTTGGAAAATATGTGTTTACATTCCACAGATTTTGATAAAAGTGAATATTTTAAATATTTATTGAAGTTTGTTTTTAAAAAATTGAAATGGCAATTGTATGTGGTAGTCATACACGTAAACTTTAATTTTTGCAGAAGAAGTACATATAACCACTTAAGCAGCTGGTTGACAGATGCAAGGAATCTCACCAATCCAAATACTGTAAGTTGAATAACCTTTGTTCTACAGAAAATTTGAGAACTACACTAACCCCGAAAGGAAAGTTATTTGTTAATAGGATTTTTGTATTTGAGTACTAAGAATGAGAGAATATTTTATTTTCAAATTAATTAAAGAGAAGTTAACCTTTTTTTTCAGTAGTAATTACTCTAGGTTTTGTATTTATACTTGGTTTTTGTTCATGTTTGTGGTTAAAAAAAAAAAAATGCTACGAATGGAGTGGTGACCTCCTGTGAGGTGGAGACTATGAAATCTGAAACAATCACTTTGAAAGGGATCTGCATTTGTTTCATAAAACCTTATCATTAGAAGAAACTGGGAAAAATATAAAGGGTCTCAATTTTTTCTTTTTTTTTCCCCCAAGATTTTATTGAAATTCAAATTAGTTGACTTATAGTGTAGTATTGATTTCAGGTGTAGAATTCAATGGATCGTCACTTACATACAACACCCAGTGCTCTTAACAAGTGCCTTAGTGCCCATCACCCATCTAGCCCGTCTCCATCCACCTCCCTCCATCAACCCTCAGTTTGTTCTCTATAGTTAAGAGCCTCTTAAGTATCTGCCTCTGTCTCTGGTTTTACCTTAATTTTCTTTCCCTTCCACTATGTTCATCTGTTATATTTCATCTTCTTTGTTTCTGGATCTCTATTATTTCTTAACAACTGCTTGTGAATCTACAATTATCTCAGTAAAATTTCAATTAAAGATAAAAGAGTTCTACATGCTTTAAAAAATCAGTTTTTTAATTAAAAAAAATTTTTTACCAAAAAAATCTCAACTATACTTCAATATTAAAAGGTAAATTCAAAAAGTAAGCATTATTGTGCTATATTTTCAAACTGCAAATTAAAAAACCTTTTTTTGAGAGAGAACATGAGCCGGGGAGGGGCCGAGGGAAAAGGAGAGAGAATCTTAACCACTGGGTGTGGAGTCTGACTCGGTCTCAATCTCGTGACCCTGGGATCATGACCTGAGCTGAAATCAAGAGTCAGATGCTTATCTGACTGAGTCACCCAGGCACTGTAAAAAAATTTTTTTCTTTTTAAAATGAAAATAAAAATTAGCTTCTTAGCCAGAGTGAGAAGATACTGAGATTTTAAAGGCCAACTACCAGGCTAGACTCTGCAGTAGCCAGAGATAAAGATGCATCTTGGCCCACGGAATGTTACGGTCTAGTAAGGAGATAGCTGTGCGTATGTGTTTCGCTGCGCTGAAAAGCAGAGTGAAATAGGAGTTGGAGCAACTGGTGTGTGTGTTCCTGAAGTGCTCCACATAAGCAGTGCTGTCTGGAGAATCCAGCTTTACAGAGAAAGTGATGTTTGAACTGGGACTGTAGAGGTGAATAAGGCTTCCAGGAGCAGGTGAGGAAAGGCCGTGAGCTGTGACTGACGCTGAGCTTCTTCAGAAGAAGGCCTGTGTCTTACTTGGCTTTGTTATCAGTGATAAGATTGGCTTTTTTTTTTTTTTTTAATCAAGGAACAGCAAGCAATTGGTGGAACTGAAAGTTAATGTCATTTGCCTTTTATGTCAAGGACTGTGCCTGGAATTTTCGTATCAATTATCATTTTAAACCCACTGTAGGTATACATACAAAGCTATAGATAAATGTTCATAACAGCTTTATTTACAATAATGGGAAACAACCTAGATGGCCATCAGTAGGTGAGTGGTTAACCCATCTGGTATATTCATGCTACAGAATACTCCTCAGGGAAACAAAGGAATGAACTATTGATGCACATAGCAATTTAGATGGCTCTCAAGGACATTATGCTGAGTGAAAAAAGTCAATTTAAAAAATGACATTTTGAATGACTCCATTTATAAAACACTCTCAAAAAGACAGAATTGTTGCCAGGAGTTAACAGATGGGGGTGAAGGCTATGAGTGGTATGGGATGACTATAAAAAGGGCAGCACAGAGAACTTCCTTCGTAGTGATGGAACAGTTCTGTATCCTGATAGTGGTGACACAGATCTGCACCTGCAATAAAATTGCATAGAACTGTGCGCACACGAGAGTGTACAGCTGGTGAAATTGAGTGCACCGGTGTCACTTCCCTGGTTTTGAAAGTCTGTGAGATGCTACTGTTGAGGAAGCTTGGTGAAGGGTCTTTAGAATCTCTACTTTTGTAAGCTTCTGTAATTCTATAGTTACTTCAAGAAAAATGTTAAAAAGAAAAAAAAACCTCATTGTAGAGGGTTCTTAGAGGAGTATAATGACAAGTTAGGCATGTCTTTCCTGTCTTATTTATGCCTCTTTAAATTTTACCACATCTTCAGAAGAAAGTGTTAATGGAGGAAAAACTTTCCTCTGCCTTTCAAGATTCTTCTGGTTGGTCTAAGAAATAAATGGACAGAGTTGTTAAAAGTTTCTGGAGGCTGAGTCGGTACCCTCTCCCTGGTACTGAGAGGGAAATACCCTTACAAATGGAGATTTTTCTTCTAAGTGTAAATATCTCTTAAGGTAAAGGGTAACTTTGGGTTTTCAGAGCTTTACCTCTGTCTGGTGTTTCTTAAAAATAAATTAGCTTAAGATAATTAATATTCCAAAGAGGCCTATCTTGAGGTGGCAAAATTTGCTCCCCTACAAAAGAAAATCTCTTAAGGTCCAGCTCAAATGTTACATTTTCTATAAAGTTGCCTTCAATTTCTATATGGGGGTTACATACCTTCCCATTTTGTCTGGTATATTTTGTATCTCTGTCTTGTTAGCATGCTACTTTCATGTCTCCTTTCAGGATGATAGGTAAAGCACGGCTTGGAACTTCTTAAGGAATTGGGAGAGGAGGCAGCGTTTCCATTCAGCTACCATTTAAAATAATTCTTTAAATTATCTTTTATTTTTAAAAACAGCTTTACTGAGATATAATTAGCATAATGTACCCACGTAAGGTGTGCAGTTCAATTTTTTTTTTTAAATATTAGAGCGCACACACACATGCATATGTAGGTGCATGAGCTGGGGAGGGGCAGAGAGAGGACCCCAAGCAGGCCCTGCACTGTTAGTACAGAGCCCGACACAGGGCTCCATCTCCCAGACTGTGAGTGAGGTCATGACCTGAGCCAAAATCGAGAGTTGGATGCTTAACTGACTGAGCCACCCAGGCACCCTGGTGTGGTTTTTCTTTTGTTTTTAAGTTTATTTATTTTGAGAGAGAGAGAGAGAGAGAGAGAGCGCGCGCATGTGCAGGGGAGGGGCAGAGAGAGGGGGAGAGAATCCCAAGCAGGCTCCGTGGCTGTTAGTGCAGAGCCCGATGTGGGGCTTGAACTCATGAGCCATGAGATCATGGCCTGAGCTGAAATCAAGAGTCAGAGGTTTAACCGACTGAGCCACCCAGGTGCTGCACCCTGGTTTGTTTGTTGTTTTTTTTTTTAACTGAAATCTAGTTGACATACAAAACATTTCTTGTTTTGAGTACTTGTCTTATAATGGCTCTGTATTAGGCCACCATGACTTTATCAGCCTTGATTTTTTTTTTAAAGCTGATTTCCTTTTTTAAGTGTTCTTACCTTATTCTTTAAAAGACTGACTCCATGTGAAAATCTTTCCCTCTTTAGTGGGCCCTTGTCCACACTGATTGAAAAATGCTCACATTTGTTACACTGCTGAAGTGTTCTTGCTCAAGGTTTACATTCAGATCATGGTGGTTCTTCAGTTCGTTAGACATCGTGTTTTAGAAACAGGAGAGCCAGGTCTGCAGTGTCACATGAGAAAAAGTTAATGGTGGAAATCACTTTTGGTTGAAACCATCCATTCCTGTCTGTATCTGGATTACCACATCTGTTTGGAAGGGAAAGGAAGGGGGGATCACTCGTTAGTATGAAATAAGGTTATATATGGACAGAGACAGTTTATCCATAAATGCCTCCCGCCCTCCCAAAGCACCATGACGATCAAAGCTCTGTTTCCAAGGCTGCAGACTTTTTTCTTAGAACATTTCAGAGCTGCCTTTAACTCTGGCCTAACTTCACCTGTATAAATGATTCCAAACCGAGTATAGATAAGTGTGTGTATTTTGCCTTGGATTTGAACTTGTCTGCATATGTGTCCCCCCCACTCCCTCTTCCCACCACCACTGTTCCCCACAGAACACAGACATTTGTTATCAGTTGCTACAAATGTAGTCCTGCCTAGGGCTAGCTAGTGTAAGGACAGTTTTTGAAGGTCACAGTTTGGGTTTTCTGCCTTGGTTCTAATATCTTCCTCCCCCTGACTCACCGAGTAAACGTTGACAAATTCCTTTGCCTTATTTGAGCATTGATTTCCTTACTTATAGCCTGAAGGAGTTGAACTAGTAGTTTAACTTTTTGAGGGTCCTAGAAACTTTAGAAAATCTGATGAAAACCATGAGCATTCTCTCCCAGGGAATGTACTTGTTGACAACATTCTGTGCTTAATTTCAGCGCATTCGCAGATCCCCGGGAACTTGTCCGTGACCCCTTTAGTAAGCTTACTCAGATAAGTCATAACCTTTGGCCTAGACCAGTTGTGCCTCATGGACTGTTTTGTTTTTGAATGGCTTGCACACCTGAAAAATCTACTCTTTGCCCTTTATATACAGTTTGTCAGCCCATGGCCTAGATAATTGCTGAGATCCCTGTTAATAGTACTGACTTGGTGATTTTTCATACGTGTCTGCTAGATGAGATTGCTAGTACTTGGGTGTCCTTTTTAGGTCCCTGTGTTTTTTCTGTCGAGGTTTTTGGATTTCAGAAATTTAATGGTTGATTTAAATGGTTGCTTTTATTTTAAGATGTCTTTCTTTTGGTCACAAATTAGGTAATAATTCTCATAGGAAATAAAGCAGATTTGGAGGCCCAGAGAGATGTAACATATGAAGAAGCCAAACAGTTTGCTGAAGAAAATGGTGGGTTTCTTTTAAGATTTTTAATGGTGGTTTTGGTTCACACATAGAATTTCTAAGGAAGGGTGGGATTTTGATACTGCAGATTATGTGACTTTTTTTTTTTTTTTTTTTTTTTTAATGGCAACTGCTTACATTTCCAGAGTGAGGAAATAAAATGTTTCTATTTGACATTCGTGTTATTCATGTTGGGGGTAGTGCAAGTATTTAATAACAAATATAAAGATTCCCCGCCATCTCAAGCTAACATGTATTGTTGCATAAAATACTGTGATAGGAGTACTGATAGCTGATGGGAAACTTTTATTCATGGGAAGGTTTTATTCAAGTGTTATTGAAGATAATGCCCTTTTGAGTTCATTTGAAATGTCTTAATCATAAGTCTGAATTTTATTTTTAGGCTTATTGTTCCTTGAAGCAAGTGCAAAAACGTACGTATGGCTAAAATTAATCATTTTCAGTTATGTTTAATTACATTCAAACTTCTCAAAATAGAACCACACATATGGAAAATGGATTCTAATATATTTGCATGTAATAACGCTTATGGTGGGAAGAATAGTAAGCACGCATCCCTTTGCTTCCTGTTTCACATTTAAAAGTAATATTTTTTGTTAACTTTGCCTAAAAGATTGTACCTTGATTATTCCCATTGGTAATCCAGGTTAATAAATGAAGTTGTGTTAGCATTTCAAAAGCGTTTGACTTTCACAACTGAGGTTGAGTTTGGCATCTTAGACTCAAGCTTGGTTAATCTGTTCATTTAATACTGCTGATTAAAAAGCATGACCTAAGGAAACAATGTCTAAGAATAATTAGAAGCATAATTAATTTTCTGATTGTTACTCCGTGTCCATTATTGAACCCCAGGCCTCCCATCTTCATTTATTAAGTCAAACATCTCTTGCTGGTGAGAAGCCAGCCCCTTTGTTCAGTGACATCTGTATTGTTAGTATGAAGAGAACTGAAGTGTGAACACAGCCGAGCATGAATATATCACCATCACATGATAAAAACAGTATAGTTGGTGCTTGGCTAATCAGACCATACAAATCCTGGAATCCTCTTCTGCATGTTTTGAGATGTTTGTTTGTGTTTGGAATGCCTTCTCACAGTTACCAAACTGGCTCTTCATTTTCATTATATATTAGTATATAACATTTTAATGATTGGAACGTACCCTGTTACCCAGTTGGGGCTTGTAGAAACAGCTCTTGGTACTGCGTTCACATGCTTTTCCACAGAAATTATTTCCCCACGTTGCTCTCCTTAGCTCAGTCTTTGGTAATCTCTTGTTAGATGACAGTGGCTAAGTTGAAGACATCATGGCAGTTGACTAAAGGTTAGCAAAAGTGCATCATGTCTAATCTTTCGTGGAGAGCTGTGATTCTTGAATAAAGTTGTCGATTGCCTCTTAGGGGAGAGAATGTAGAAGATGCTTTCCTTGAAGCTGCCAAGAAAATCTATCAGAACATTCAGGATGGAAGCCTGGATCTGAATGCTGCTGAGTCCGGTGTACAACACAAGCCTTCAGCCCCGCAGGGAGGCAGGCTAACCAGTGAACCCCAACCCCAGAGAGAAGGCTGCGGCTGCTAGTGACCTCTTTGCCGTAGCTCCCGTTTGACCTTTCACCTGTCTGTTGGAAGCAGTACTTTTTACTGCCTCATTGTCTTCTGTACATCTTACTGGGTTTAATTAAAAAAAAAAAAAAAAGGAAAAAACAACTCTGTTGTAAAAACAGTTTAACACAATACTAAACTGCTAAACAACTAGGTGTAATCAGGTTATCAAAGGCAAGTAGAGTAATAAATCTCTCCTGCATGGTAAATCTAGACTTTTTTTTCCCCTTGATCGTCCTCGTGATAGGTATGTCACCAGTACATGATTTAAACTGAGCACTGATGCTGGACTTAAATGATTTTTATCCTTCCCTCTTTTTGGCAAGGCTTTGTCTTACTGTATGGTTTAATTTGATGATATCTTAAGCCTTTCTCCCCATCTTTAACTGTTCAAGTATGTCTGTTGTAACCAGTAAGTTTATTGCTGTGGAATGACTTCTGATGATAGAGAATGGGCTCTATAACTGCTTTTGTTTTGTTTTCGTTGGATAAATTTTCTGTCGTGTGGGTGGCATTTTTCTCGTGGAGGTTTGCTTCTGTCTTAGCCTTGCACAGGGAAATATCCACTTATCTTTTCTCGTGCTTAATTAATAGCTTTATCTTTTTTTTTTTTTTTTTACACCATTTTATCCTTTTCTCTTTAGCAGAAAGTAAATATGTATAAAATTTGAAGGAACCGAACTAACAATACATTCTGTGTATATTATTTTAATGAAGAAAATAAATTGATTACTGGCATTGGAACAGTATAAAATACCAGTTTGTACAGTATGACCTATATGTGACCATGTTACTCCCTTCCATTTCACACAAGGAAATAGACACAACTGCAGTCCACAGGTAATACTGGCGTCACCCTCTGGTGCTGGCAGTCTTTGGGGACACAATGCTGGAAGGAGCTCCTAGCACGGGAGGATTAACACTAGCAGATTCTGTTCCATCTTCGCACCGTGGCTTACCTGCTGATTTTCCTAACTGTTCTTGTGCAATCGACAATGTGCTAACCTGCTTTTCTCTTTGTAAACGTTTTGCATTACAGGCTGCATTTCTTGCCTTACTGTATAGAAAAAGAAAAAAGGCTGGGTTTATTATTGCACATTTTAAGCTTTTATACCTTTATCTTCTTGGAATGGTGAGATTGTGGACCGGACCGTCAGAACCGCAGGTCTGCTGTTAAGGGATTTTAAATTGTGCATTTTTAACACTACAGTGAGATAATTTAAGGTATCCCTTGTGTTCTTAGTATAAGGGGCTGTTTTATGTCATGGGGGCATAAATTGTTTTGTAAAAGGGAAAGTGTTTCTAACGGTGTTTCAGTGTTTGCGCCAGTGTTTGCACCGATCCGATCCGAAGTAAGTTATTACTTTGCACTGGGTGGTTTGGCCACTGAAAGGATACTGTGTTGCAAGGGAAATGATCTCTTTAGACAACAAACTTCTGTTTCACCAGGTTCTTTACTTCTTTTGATTGATTTCTGATGGAGTTTATGGTTCAGACTGAGAATTGAGGTTATTTGAAGTAGGATAGGTCAACCTTAGTGTATTATCTAAAATCACTCAGCTCACCTGCTGTGTTTAAAATACACATTTGAAATCCCTCTTTACAGACACTAAAGTAAAAATAAAAAATACGACTTTCTGGGTTGTAAACATGTGGTAGTACTGGAGTATTGTATAGTCAATGTTAAATAAAAGCCAAAACTGGAATGTGCAGAAAATAGGATTGGGTTAATTTGTGGACTCATCTTTATTTTTGTCTTCGTTGAACTTTTTTAAAAACAAGATTCCTGGAGTAGATTGGTATATTCTGTTCAAGACTTAAAAGTGACCCATTTTGCTTACCCTGTTGCTTCACAAGGGACTTGCCCAGGGACCATGACCTGCTGGTGTGTGTATATATTTACAAAAACAAAACCAACCACCCACCCATTGGGATATAAGGTAGCAATCACAAACTAAAGACTGTGGCTTGTTTAGGTGCAATACCCTGATTCCCAAAGTTAGTTACAGTGGGTCTTATTGTTTTTGTGACAGGATTTATTCAGACTGCTGTACTCTTCATTTGATGTAACAAAATGCTATTAATCTAAATATTTGTAAATAAAGTACCTGTATCTAGATTAAATTAAAATGGTTTGCATTATTTTCTGAATTACAATAGGATTTCGTATTTTCTTCAGGCAAACGGTTATCTGGCAGAAGCTGTCAGTTTTTATTGCAGAACTGTCCTTGTATAGAGAAGTCTATGTATATAGCGTATAAATCCACATCGCTTAGTAATTGACCTACACTTTTATTCTTGTGTTCAGATCAGACTTGCAGTGTTTAAGTTGACTTTTTTCAGCGTGAGATCGGCACCCTTGGTGCCTGATAGTGTTCTCCCTTGACTGTACTTGGGGCCAAATTCTGTTATTTGCATGTGTAACCCCCTGTAATAAACTTGGGTGCTCAAAAACAGAAGAGCAAATTGTCATATTGTAACATACGTGTGCCAGACACTGGGCAAGTAGAGAGAGTGAAGTTCTTTTAATCTTTAATCCAGGAGAGCTTACTCCCTCTGTGGTCACCCGGTTCTCTGGGTTGTTAACCGTGCACCTATGAGGAGCCCCTCTTGATTAGTACTTGGTGCTCAGTACTCTTTATGGGTTAGACGTTCCAGTACAATGTTCAGGTGTTTTTCATGGATAATAAAGTGTTTGATGCAGTAACCTCGATTAAAAAAAAAAAAAATTTCTGGTGGTGATGTTCATGTCCTACTAGAGGTAGTAAAGTTTCTTTGGAAAGCTGTCTTTTGGAACCAGGTGTTTGGCTTCATACATTGATTACCTCACCTAATTCCAGACTACAGTTTTGAGAACTCTTTTGCTCACGTATCCGTTGTTTCAAGTGTGATCTTTTTAGAAAGGTGTGTGGTTCAATTCCCTCCTTCTTAAACCAAAGAACATGGGAATAGAGAGGGTCCACGTGGCAGTTTAGAAAGAAGAATGGGAAAATGTGTCCCTGAAGGATTTCAATAGAACTGTGCAGAGGCCTGACTTCAAAGCATTTTGCGAAGACTTGTGAAAATGAAACAAGAGTGTAATTACAAAAGACACCACCAAATCCATTTTTATTTTGCAAGTAGATGCCTTTTAGAACTTTCTGAGTGTTAACAGATTTTATGCCGATTTTATGCCACTTTCATTATCTTGATTGTAATTGTCTATCCCATACCTTACCGGTCCAGGTCTGGCCAAACACCTTGGGCATAACGTCTGTGAGTGGCGAGGGATTACTGCACTGCGCTGTTCTGTACTGTTCTGGTTCGGAAGCTGTCTACGGGCCTAGAAAATAGTCCTTGGCAGTATTTTAAAACCTCATCTATAACCTGTAGTTTCGTACTTCACCTCACCGTGAGGGTGATTCTGTTGCCACGTGGTTTTTTGTGACAGTAGTTGCTATTCTTGTTCTGAAATGATGTATTTGTAGATCATGGAGTCGAGCCATTAATTATAGTCGTTCAAAACCTTCAAAGTCTGAACACAATTTGAATTTACCACTGGGTCAGATTCTACTAATTTTCCACCAAAGAATATTTTGGGTTGAGAAAAAGCACCCGAAGTGTAGTTTTATAATAGATTTCCATATGGTGTATGTTCATTGACAGATACAACATACTTCAGGCAAAAGATGGAAAACCATTTGGAAGATGGCCGTTTTCTTGGGAGTTAAGGTACAAATTTGATGGCTTTACTGTAGATCTACGAAATGTAAAGTCAGACGACAGACTATTTTATCTTTTATTTTCATATGAAAATAGATTTTAAGCAAAATCCAAAAATAAAATTTGACACTATAAATGAAGGGCTTGAGTACATTTTTTTTTTTCTCTACGTAGCTATAATTTCACCAGTTTATAGCTTCCAATTTGCAATTACAATCAGCAGTAGTTTTATGGCAACACATTCAAAGATAAAAAAAAACAAAACCCTCAGCCATCTAGGACGCTGGTTTAAGTTGTACACAACGATTCCCGTATGTACATGTGATTTACAAAAACCCTGGCATTTAACGATACAGGTGGGGTAAGCTACAGTGGAGGTGCAGCATCTGAGTTCACTGGATCTTGATAAAAACCAAGCGGCACTCCAGTTACGAAGTGAGGTAGAGAAGGTATTTCCTCAGATGGGTTTCCGCATCTGGCTGAACAGTTCTCTTCCTGCAGTTAAGACAAAAGGGAGGAATTCTTGCAACAGTAACCAAAGTATTAACAGAACCAAGTGACAGCGCCATGGCTAACAGGTAAAAGACCTACTTGAGTACCTCTTTGGAAAAATGTTTTGAGATGAACCACTGTGTAAAATTACCCAAGCGTAAAGGGAAAAGCTTAAGACTGTGTAAGACCGAATTGAAGGTCCTCCAACTGGAAGTGGTAGTTAAAAGAACTCTGTAATACGTACCCCCATGAGCCGGGAGCTGGGAATGGCATCAGTGTCGGTAACTGTCCAGAAATTGTGACGGACCCTGTAGAACCTGGAAGGAGCTCTGCAAAGGGAGATGAAAACACTGGGCTCAGAAGCCAGCCCCTAACTCCAACTCCGTTCAGGCTTTCATCCCACACACCTGGATTGCGACCCCAGACTCCCAAGATAATTCTGACAGTCTTCCCCCCGCCCCCCTCCTCTAACACTTGTTACTCTCCTGAATTTGAATTCAGAGCACCTCAACCCCTGGGGCCACCACTGTGAGCTGACAATTGAACTCCGCACCGATGCACTCAACCTCTGCCGCAGGCTGTCTTCCCTCTAAAGCCACCTTCTTTCCAACACCCGGTGCCTCCGACACTCTCTTAAGGCTGCCCGAGGCCCATGATGGTTCTGGTTCTGGCCTGTACCCGACTTGGTCCCACCACGGGTGTTAAGGGAATCCTGTTCAAATCTTGCTTTGCTGCTGCAGAGCTATGTGCCTATGAAAGAGGCACTGCTTCTGAATGTTCCTTGAGGCACAGCCATGCTATATACTGCTCTGCAGTGGTGACAGATGAGCCCTGAAGTCCTCGTTTCGTCTTTTGCCAGGACATTTTTCATTGTGCACAACTCCTTTATCTACAGATAGGAGGTATCTCCTAGGAGGCAAAGGCTACATGAGATAATATATGTAAAGTGCTTCGTACATGCACACAGTAGGTGCTCAAAAGTGGGAGCCGTTCCCTATCTCTGGGTCACTATTTACTAATTCCACGAGTGTGTTTCATGGTCCTCAACTATGAATAACCTCGTCTACGTCTCACACAGAATGCCTTCGTGAACTTCGGGGGTTCTAAAGACCCTGCGCTAAGAGGCCTGAGTTCAGACTTTTGCTGAGGAGGCGGAGTAGGCACACGCCAATCATTCTTCCCCACGAGAGAGGGAGACAGACCAGCTAAACCAGGACCCGGACTGGCCTCACAGCCCGAATGCTCTACTGACGGAGCAGAGAACAAGGGAATCCACCGGGGGAGCACAGCAAAGGATTCACTACGTCCCTGATAGTCTCGAGTTCTAGGCTGTTCCCGAAGCCATCACCTTATCCTTTCTATGTCTCCCACCCAATCGATTCTAGTTTTCTCAGGGACCATTTAAAACAAGCAAGTCTTCCATAAGACAAGTTTTCCAGAGACTTGAAGGTGGCATTTATGTTCTGAGTCTCCTCTGTGTAGACTGTGGCCCCCAAAGCGTTCAGAGACTTCCCATGTGTAGAACAGAGCCTCCTCTTACCTGGCTCGGTCCAGGTCGAGAGTCCTCAGCAAGGGAAGACTCTGTCTGAGACAGACTGGGTGACGCCGTGGAGTCTCCAGAGGTGCTGGTGACCAGTTCCCCCAGAGCATCGACCTGTCTCCTCAGGCTGTGTAAAGTGCCCTCTGTCTGCCGCTTCCCCTTAATTAACACTTCCGCTTGCTTGGACATACAGTGTCGAAGCTGGGCCTGAAAGTGTCACGGTGAAATTTAGGGTTTTACACAGAAGCAACGTACCTGAACGATCAGTAGTCTCCTCATCTTAACACCGATAGGCAAATCTGACGATTCTAAAGTAGGAATGGCTGCTGAAAATGCTCTTGTCCTCAAGAAAAAAAAGAAATCCAGGAGGATGCTGGTGGCTACTCTCAGTGTGCGGAAAACTTGGATCATTCCGCGTTGTCATTAACTGGGCCTTTTTTTTTTTTTTTTTTAATGTTTGTTTATTTTGAGAGAGGCAGGGGAGGGGCAGGGGGAGAGAGAGAATCTTAAGCAGGCTCTGTGCCCAGCACTCAGCCCCAAGTGGGGCTCAGTCCCACGACCCTGGGATCATGACCTGAGCCACAATTAAGAGTCAGGCGCTTCACTGAGTCACCCAGGCACCCCGACCTGGGCCTCTTGCTCGGCCTGTTCTCTCCACCGTAACAACGCTTAGGATTTCTGCACCCCTGGCCTCCCCATTAAATGACTACCTCGTCTCTCTCTTTTCCGCCCAGACTTAGCAGAAGATGGGTTTATACGTGATATCTTCAGTGTCTCTCACAGTATATTCAATCCTCAGCCCCACACTATTTGCGACTTGCCCCTGTGCTGTTTCTTCAAAATGATTCTCTCCGAGGCTACGGCAGTTCTAACACAACTTTCTGTGATGACGGGAATGTTCTGTATCTGTGCTGTCCAAAAGCGTTAGCACTAGCCACAGGTGGCTATTGAGTCACTAAAAATGTGACAACTGAAGCACTCGATTTTCAACCTGATTTAATTATAATTCGTTTACATTTAAACAGCCACACGTGACTGGAGGCTATGGCACATCAAGGGCCTCCACTCCCTCAACACGGTTCACGGCTCCTCCTCAGCCATGCTGTATATGTAGCCATTCTCCAAAGACACATCCTGTCCTCTCATTCTATCCCCCTCCCACTTTCCAACTCCCACCTACACCCTTCACCCCCAAATCGTTAGGTCAACACTGACCGCTAAATCCCAGACTCTGCAGCTACCCAGGGAGAGGGCGGCCCTGGTTGGCTCACAGGCCTTCAGGCTCCGCGTGTTCTGAGCCTAACAACTTCCCGTCTGACACCCAAGCCTACTTTTCCAGTAGTGCCAGTCTTTCCCCCAACCACTGGCCTGGGAGCCCGTTCTGGTTCATCACTGCATCTCTACTTTCTGTCCCAAGTACTCGGCTTCTGTCAGTTGGAGCTGAGGCAAAGCAGCACTACACAGGCTAAGAACACTGGGCCGAACACCACAGTTCATGGTTTTCAATACCGTACTGACTGTGCGATGCCAACTTCTCTGAGCCTCGACCATGCGATCTAGAAAACTGCTGGTGCCGTTAACAGAGGGAACGACAGCAGTGCATGTAGGTGAGCAATTTCCCCTACTCTCCTCAACACACCAAGGGTCTCCTACCATATTGTTTCAAAGGGGGACTTTGCAGGGCGCATGGGTGGTTCAGTCAGCGAAGCGTCCGACTCTTGATTTCAGCTCAGGTCATGATTCCGGGGTCGTGGGTTTGAGCCCTGCGTGGGGCTCTGTGCTGAGCGTGGAGCCTGCTTACTATTCTCTCCCTTTGGCCCTCTGCCCCTCCCCCACTTGCACACGTGCACGCTCTCTCTAAAATAAAAAAATGAAAGAGAAATAAAAAATAATAAAGGGCAACCTTGAGTCGATCTTCACGGTGACGCAGTTTCTCTCGGAGTGCCTCTCCACGCCAGTGTTCATCCTTTTTCAGAGACAGGGGGAAACATCAGAGTCCCAGACACCACTAGCCTTTCTCGCCTCCCACCCTCCCCCAGCCCCATTCTGGTTTTCAGCTTATGGGGGGTTGGGGGAGGAGGTGGGAATAAAATCATCCTTCTTCAGAGTCCAGAGATCAGTGGGATAAACCCTTACCATTATGTGAATCTGGGAAAAATTCAGTTTTTCTTCAAAAGGTGATGGTCTCTCACTCACGGTGAATGGGAAGTTTTCTTTCAAGCTTTCCAACCCTCCCTCTAGGTTTTCATTCCTTTCCCAAATAGCCTCCAGATCTGCTGGTAGTTCTGGAAGAAACTGGTTGAGATTCTTCAGGCTGGTTCTGATTTCATCCTTCACCTCACATTTAAGTGATCTCATCGCCTCACTGATTTCCATTTGTCTTCTCTCCAAATCTTTTTGGTTTGTCATCTAAAGAGTGAGAGTCAAATACCATTGGGTAAGGTCTGGGACTTACACGGAACTGAACTATTTAATGCATCAAATATGTCTGGAACTTTCCATCTGCAGAATTAAGCTCTCCCACTCTCGGCGTAAACGGCTCTCAGCCTGGTTACATTACACGATGGCAGAGCTTTCTCCTGGGGTCATTCCTTCTTGCCTGGGGATCTGGGTCCCATAGACTTGTTTCTGGCAGAAAATCTAACATTTCAACACAGTTCGTTGGGACGTGATAAAATTTCATGCTGAAGAACTGCCACTTTCCTTTCAAAAACTAACAGAAGAAGCCTGCCGCACTTAAGGGGATTTTAGAAGTACATTTTAAACGAATGCTTTTTTCTTGTAGAGGTGATTTCTCAATTTTAAGACTAGAAAAAAAAGATTTGATTTAAAGGACATTCTCAGAATCGGCTTTTTACAACTCGCACAAAGAAATGCTCCTATTCAGAGAGCTATTTAAGAAAAAAACCCTGAGCCCCGCGGGGAGTGAGCAAGCCCAGCGAGCGTCGTCTGCCCGGCCGGCCCGTGGGGTCCCCGGGCGCGCACCTGTTTCCTGAGATCCACGTACTCGCGCTGCATCTGGCTGAGCTCCTTCATCAGGCGCCTGGCCCGCTCGTGGTTGTCCTGGGCCACCTGTTCGATTGTTGCCATTTCCTTCTGCATGCAGCTGTTCTCCTGCTTTTGCTCCTGGCACGGGAGGAGGAAAATGACCCCGGGGTCCGGCACGTGGACGCGTGCGTGCATCACGGCCTTACACGCCCACCAGTTCTGACACTTGCCATCTGGGCTCCAGCTGTCAAGTGGGGATAATGCCACCTGCCTTCTTCAGCAGCTGTGGCAGAGCTGGGAGTCCATACGCGGGCCGAGCCTGTTAGCCCACGGTCGGAATTCTGCGTCTGCAACGTTACCCGTGACAACACGTTACTTTCCGTTTCTCCCCCTCCGTTAACTGTCTGTGACGAGCACGGTACTACCTCATCACAGAGCCATCTGGAGGATGAAAATTTAGATGCCCAGATCTTTGCAATCGCGTCGCCGAATCGCTAGTTGTCAGTGTATACAGCACCCTCTGGGGAGCAACACACCCGTTCACACAACAGGATGACATCGATTTCCTTCAGGCGGTGTCAGAAAAGTCCATTCCCGTTGACAGTCTCTACTCCTGCCTATCTGCCTCCACCCACCGTGAGCTGTTTTGGACCTCCCCAAATTTTTATCCTAAATGTATTTTAGGGATAAAAGCCCGGGAGACTGAACTCCTTGGTTTCAGGACGATGATGAATTAAAGCGAAGGCTGACTGAAAAGGGCAGGATGAGATCCGTGAGTGCTGACTGCAGCGGGGCAAAGATGTCTCCAGAAGGCTTCCTCCCCCAGAACCCTCTCCAGCCCCTGCGGGTGGAGGCGCAGGCAGGGGCTCCCTTGCGGAGAACGCTCTCTGCTTTGTGGTGACACTGTCTGGTCACGTGACCATCTTTCCAGCCGGCCGGGCTCCTCTAGGGCTGGCGGCTCAGACTCAGGCAAAACACCATCAGCTTCAAGCTCAAATCAGGCACAGACACACCAGAAACAACAGTCGGGTTAGGGACCGGGTTGACAGGTCACTGATTTTGTCTACACCGAAGCAGTTTTTAGTCGAAGGATTTAAGGGCGCGAATTCCACGACAGCTACCAGGGCCGCGGGGACTCACCAGAAGGTTCTTCTCCAGCTGGCTCCGCTGGACCCGAAGTGCTTCCTTCAGGCTGGCGACCTGCTTCTCGGCTTTCTTCCTTTCTGTCAAGAACTGGTTCCGCAAGAGGCTGAAGTCTGCCCTCATAGAGTCCGCCTCTTTCTGGAGAGTCAGTAGCTCACTTGACCTTTCCGTTAGTTGCTGCTCCCGTTCCGAAAGCTGTCGTTCTGAAACGAGCATTTTGAGTAGTTTAGCCAGAGGCCCCGGGCTGGCCGTGGGCGGGTTGCATAACGCCATGTCACCCGCTCAGGCATCACGGAGTCTTCCAACTCCCCCCTGACCCACATCAGAGCCCAGATGAAGGTGCCTCCTGACATCACTGGGTCCTGGAGGGCCGGATCCCAAAGTGACAGACAGCTACTGTCTTCCCTTTGGGTGTCTGAGAGCAGTGAGAATACAGCAATCCTGAGGTGCAGGAGGCCTGGAACAGACGGCCGAAATGCTTCTTATAAACCTGCACGGAGGTGCACCAGTGCTTCTCCTTCACGGGAGGCAGCGCGGTGCAAAGAACATGGGATCTGGAGCAGCATGAGCCTTACCCGATACAGGAGGCGCCTACTTCCTGGCGTTCAACGGGAATTGTGTATGCGAACGCGAAGTACCTAGTGAGTACTCCATAAATAATGTTTATGAAAAACACTGACGCTCAAAATAGATTTTTCTGGGGCACCTGGGTGGTTCAACCAGTTAAGCAGCCGACTTCGGCTCAGGTCGTGATCTCACAGTCCGTGGGTTCGAGCCCCGCATCGGGCTCTGTGCTGACAAGCTCAGAGCCTGGAGCCTGCTTCAGATTCTGCGTCTCCCTCTCTCTCTCTCCCACTCTCCCTCTCTCTCAAAAATAAACATTAAAAAAAATGTTTTTAAATAAATAAAACAGGCTTTTCTAATCATACTCTTTGGAGTAACACCCTGTCCAGGTTTTACTTTTCACACGTCTGGTGTGGTCAGGTGCAGCACATCTGGGAAGTTTCGTTGTCACGATGAAATGGCTGGGTCTGCGTGTATCAAGAGTTGCTGGGGAAAAAGGACTAATAACCCTTTCACTGAGTTCACTCGGGGAGAGCAAAGTTTTCTGAACATTACTAAACCCTGAAGCCTAAGAACAGAATCATTCATTGATGTGGGAACAATGATTCACCCTGGACTTCCATCTTGACCGAGATATGGCTCAGGAGAGCGCCGACAGCCCCCAAAACGAACACCTGTATTTTGGTACCATTCACTATGTCAAACTGAGACAGAAGTGGAACTGTTAATACTGTTTTCTGATTGGTTGAGATGAAATGGAACACTGTTCCGAAAGCTCAAAACAATGTACTGCTTCACAGAAGGCCTTTAGATCAAGTGCCTTCTGGCACCTCTCTGCCTGAACGTCGCTCTTCCTGGAGGCAGCATTCTGGAAGAAGGCAACGTGGTCAAGTAGAAAGACCTGACAGCCTCAGGGTCAAATCCCGTCTCCACAGAGACAAGTGCCCCGTGTCCTCTCTCACAGGGCTGGCAGGACCCAGGGGCGGGGGGTGGGGGGGGGGGGGGGGGGCGGGGGGCGGCATCTCCTTCCTGCCGTGCTCCTCCCGATGCCCTGCCGGGCCGGGGCCAGGCTCGGGTCTCCCTGACACACTTGCCAGACCGCCACGTTGGGGAATACGTACTGGTCTGGGAGAGCGCTTTCTCCAGGGTCTCACTCCACCTCTCCTCTTCCTGCAAAGCCCTGACACGCTCCTCCGCCACCAACACCTTTGTGAGCACCTGGTCCAGCTTGCTCTTCTGCTTCGTTAATTCCTTTTCCAGCTCTTGCTGCTGCTCCTTCAGAGTCGCCTTACTGGCTTCTAACTTCTTTTCTTCACATTCTGTCTCTTTCTGGAGTCTCTGAAACATCTTAACAGAGAATAACCTTAGTCATAAAATAACAAACACAGGTGTCCCAGGTGAGGGAAACTTCATGGGCGCTAGATATTTTCAAGTCCAAGAGAAAGCAGAAAACATCCCACAGTGACAGACAGCGGGGGCTGGAAAACTATTTGGCTGGCACGTGAGGCGGGGATTCACGCAGCAAATGGCATGTGGCCATCAAGATTCTTTCCGGGAGCGATGTTCTGCAGTCTTAATGGTCCACAAATATTAATGCCAAGAGAGTCAAAGTGCTGGTGTGAAACCCTCCCCGGTTACACAGGGCAGTGAAGGGAAGTTAGTCCTACGGGGGACCCCTCATAGCTTCCGCCTGGGGAGAAAACGCCCGAGTGACAAAGCGTGTCCTTTTCTGTCACGCCATAGATGTGCAGTACCGTTTCTTGTTGGGCTAGCTTCGCCTTGGTTTCTTCAATCTCCGTCTGAAGCACCTGAAGCTGTTGTTGCTTTGTCTCCCCTTCTTTCTGGCAGTCTTCAAGCTTCTTCCTCCATTCCTCGACGTCCTTCTGGAGCCTGGTCTGCTCGCTGAGCAGCACGTCCTTCTGCTCGGCGATGTCAAGCAGGTCCTTCGTGTGACAGAACAAACGGAAGCTACTAACAAAGCCATCCATCCGTTCCAGGGCTGGCCAGTGCCCCTCCTGGCACCAGTCAAGTCTGACGACGTGAGAAGCATCTCAGAAGTCCCACGTCCTCTATTACCTCAACAAACTTATTTAAGGCCCCCGAAGTGCAACTTAATCATCAGGTTTCCTCTGTTTAGTGTCTCAAGAGTAGGACGACAGAAGACGCTGAAACCTAAGAGACCGAGTTCTTCTGAACTTTAGTTGCTTAGTCACTGAGGTGGGAATAAACAACACCCACCTCACAAGATTGCTAAGAAGATTAAGGAGAGCTGTGAATAAGGCTTAATTCCTATTGAAAATGAACCTAAAGTCATGGTTTTGTTACTATTTGAAATATTTATGTGGGTTGAAAAACTCAAGAAAACAGTAACTTCTTCTTTCTGCAAGGAATCCAAATTAAACATTTCTTTTAAAAATGTTTATTTGAGGGGGAAAGAGAAAGAGAAAGAAAGAGCATGAGTGCGGGAGGGGCAGAGAGAAAAGGAAGGAGAGAGAATCCCAAGCAGGCCCTGTGCTGTGAGCACAGAGCCTGACATGGGGCTCGATCTCACCAACTGTGAGAGCATGACCTGAGCCGAGATCAAGAGCTGGACGCACAACCGACGGAGCCATCCGGGCGCCCCTCAAATTGAAAAAAAGTTCCATTTCTAACAACACAGAAAATACTCATTAGAGCCTGTGTAAGAATTTTTTAAAGATGGGATACTTTGATTTGAAGTTTTCTACATCTTAGAAACACAGAATCCTTAAGGTAGATGGAGGGATTTAGACGTCTAATCAAACTCCTAATCTACACAGTGAAAACCGAAGACCAGAACTTGCCTGAGGTTCTCTGAAACTTAAATTACACACTGTTCTCACAGGACGACACTCAGTTACCTTTAAGAAGACTGTCAGAAGTAGAAGGGTCAAGAACAGCTCTCAACGAACATCTGATAAGACGGATGCCCAGATCCCCTGCAGGTGGCAGTTACCGTGCAGCTCAATGAATGACCGCGTCTAAGCCCAGCCTTTGGGGGCCTTGTCTGTGCCATGGATAAGAGATGGTCCATCTGGTGCCTAAAGCTCCCCAGAGGGGCTGCTGAAGGGTGGGCTCTGCTCTAGCTTCCCACCTTACTTATGACCTTTGAGTGAAACTTAAATGAGAAAATCACTGCTCTGCACCAAAAGGTGTGTGTATGTACGTCTTTGTTATATGAAGACCCGCTGGGACCTGCTGGCGTGACAAGGAACCAACCTACTTGATTTGTTTGTTATTTGAACCAGTGGTCTGCATGCCTTCAGGACAGTACTGGAAGATCGCATTTGTTACGGAGCTTACCCGTTTTGCTAGGTTCAGATGGTCTTGGACATCAGCTAGTTCTTTCTGTAGTGAGTTTACTGCTTCTTGTTTTTCTATAGAAATAATATTTACATAAAACGAATACATTCGTATGCATTTTCCAAATCCCCATCGGCCCCCCAAAGAAAGTGGAGGTGAACATAAACTTAGCTGTTACACGTATGGCTTATACCATGTCATCTTACTAAAAGGTCAGAAGAAAGAGTGACATGTGCAGCACATACACCTGGGCATGGCGTTCAGGTTTGTAAAGACTTACATGTTCGAAACCTCACAATAAAAACAGTTTCTAGACAATGCCTAGCGTTGATGACGTGCATGGCTCAGAAATGAGTACCTTCTACAATGCGGACAGAAATGTAAATTTGATACACCCTTAAAGGGAGACAATTTGGGGAACAGGTTTTATATCTATACTGGCTTTGTCACTTACTAGCTGTAAGCCACTTCTCACTTGAGTTAAGCCACAAGGAAACTAAGCTTTCCTCACCTATAAATGGGTGAAATAGTTTCTGTCTCACAAAAATGTTACCAGGATTAAATGAAAAAAATGCATATCAAATAACTGCATCACGTCTAAGACAGAGTAAGTGCTTAACAAGCATGTTGTTAGCTAGGATTACTTAGTAACTTCTCCTAATCGTGAATATTTACAAAGATTTGGTAATAAAGGCATTATCTGCATTTTTTTTTTAATCACACACCCACAGCCCAAGGAAAAAATCTGGAAAGATATTCACCAACCTGTCAACAGGAATTCCCTCTGAGGGTGTTTATTTCATTTTTTGACCTATGTTTTTAAATTGTTCTTTAAGGAACATCAACTAATTTTTTAAGCGGCTCTATTGAGACAGAATCCACACACCATGCCCTTCACCTGTTTATGCAATTCAGTGGCTTCAAGTATATTCACGGAGTCGTGCAAACACCACCACCATCTATTTTAGAACATTTTTGTCACTTCTAAAATAAACCCCATGCCCATTAGCAAGGAGTTATTTCTAGAATAAGAAAAGCAGACAATGAAAAGCAGCAGCCAGAGCAGGAAAGAGCCTCGTCTCTCCCACCATGCGGCCGCCTACCTCGGAGCTGCTGCTGCGTGGCTGCCATGTCTTTGTGCAGTGAGAGCTTCTCTCTGTGCAGTCGGTCCAGCCCCTGCTGCAGGTTTCTGACATCCGATTCCAGCTTCTCTAAGTTTGCCTGCTCCATTTTGCTATTCTCTTCTGCAGCTGCCAAAACCCTACCGTCCAAGCAGAGTAAGTCAGACTATGAAACGTAAAATAAAATGTTCAAGTACGCACAAGACACAACCGAGGAAGAGTGTTCTGCCCTCACGGGGTAGTTACGGACTACGAATGAGCATAAATCTTCACAAAACCGAAGGCTCTTCAACTCCTTTTCAAAAGACGTCTTGTTTTCCGCTTTCCAAACAGGAGATTTTTGGAAAAGGGACTCCCTAAACTGAAGCTTTATAAACACCAGGGATAAAAACATGGACAGCACTCAGAATTCCAAAAGTCTGGCGATTAAAACAGATCGCTAGCTTCTCATCAGTGAGAAAGCAGGAAACACGATTGTGCATGTAATAGGATTTGTCCAAAAGACAGACAGGCACGAGCATAACTTCTTTTACGTAAATGGAGTCCTACAGTAGGGGCTTGCTTTTGTCTTTTGTCTGGCTTCTCCCCCTGAGCGTAGTCCCTTTGAGTCATTCATGTTGTTGTGTGTAAGCAACACCGCATTCCCTTTCCATTGCTACATGGTATTCCAAGGGATGGGTGTACTGGAATCGGTCTATGCATTCACCAGCTGATGGGACTTTTAGGCTGTTTCCATGTTTGGGCTGTTGCAAATAAAGCTGCCATGAACATCAATGCCTGTCATTCTTTGTATAAACGTACACTTTCACTTCTGAAGAACAATCTAGGAGTGGAATGGCTAGGTCTTCCGGTAGGTGTTAGTTTCCAAAATAACTGCCAAACCATGCTCCGAAGTGCCCTAACAATTTACACTGCCAGCAACTGTGTATGAAAATACATACGCGAACATTTGGTATGGTCAGTGTTTAATTTTAGCCCTTCTAATAGGTGTGTAATGATATCTCATTGTGGTTTTAATTTGCATTTTCTGCGGGGCCTGCGTGGTGCAGTTGGTTAAACGTCTTTTAATTTTTTTTTTGTTTATGTATTTATTTTGAGACAGAGAGAGAGGGAGAGCACACTCAGGGAAGGGACAGAGAGAGAGAGAGAGAGAGAGCACAAATCCCAAGCAGGCTCTGCACTCACAGCCCAGAGCCGATGCGGGGTTCAAACTCACGAGTTTTATGAACTCATAAATTCAGGAGTTGGACGTTGCACCGACTGAATCACCCAGGCACCCCCGACTCTTGATCTCAGCTCAGGTCATGATGTCACAGTTTATGAGTTTGAGATCCACATCAGGCTCTGCACTGATGGTGCGGAGCCTGCTTGGGATTCTGTCTCTCCTTCTCTCTGCCCCTCCCCCGCTTGTGCACAAGCTTGCTCACTCTCTCTCTCAAAATAAATAAAACTTTAAGAATTTGGACTTTCCTAATGGTTAATGATGTTGAGCATCTTTTTATGTGTTTATTTGCCACCCATTCATCTTAAGTAAAATGTCTTTTCAAGTCTTTTGCCCCTTTAAAAAAACTGGGTTGTTTGTTTTCTAATTACAGCTCTTTAAGATATACGTTCTGGGTACAAGTACTTTTTTTTTTTTTTTTTAAGAGGAAAGGGTTTTTTTTTAAGTTTTGTTTTGTTTTGTTTTGTTTTTTTTGAAACAGAACAAGTGTGTGCAAGCAGGTGCGGAGAGAGAGGGAGAGAGAGAGAGAATTCTAAGCAGGCTCTGCACTGCCAGGGTGAAGTGAGATGCGGGGTTGGAACTCACGAACCCTGAGATCATGACCTGAGCTGAAATCAAGAGTCGGACGCTTACTGGCCTGAGCCCCGAAGGCGGCCCTGAGTACAACTCCTTTATCGAATACATGTTGCAAAGGTTCTTCTCCCAGGCTGGGACAGGTCTTTTCATTGTCTTAACAGTGTCTTTTGAGGAGAAGTTTCAAATTCTGATGAAGCCCAATTTTACCAATTTATTCTTTTATGGATCATGCTTTTGGTGTCACATCTAGGAAATCCTGCCTAACCCGAGGTCACCAAGGTGTTTTCCCTGTGTTCTCCTACAAGTTTTATATTTAGGTTTTCACATTGATATTTATGGTCCTTTTGGGGATAATTTCTATTTATAGCATGGGTGTGGACGGAAGTTCATTTTTGGGGTTCTGGATATACAATTGGTTCAGCAACAGTTTTTGAAAAGTCTGCCTTTTCTCTACTGAAGATGATGCCTTTGCATCTTAGTCAAAATTAGTTGTCCACACATTCGTGCGTTTACTTCTGGACTTTCTGTTCTGTTCCACGGACTGCTTTGTCTATCTTTCTACCAGTACGACAGCATTTCGGTCACCACAGCTGTATGTGGGGTCTTGAAATAGGGCAGTGTTAAGCTCTGAACATTTGTTCTTTTTCAAAGTTGTTTTGGTGTCATATCTAAAAAGTTTTAGATTCTATTCTACATCCAATCTTTGCATTTCCACACGAATTTCAGAAGCAGACTCTCAATTTCTATTTTAAAAGCATGTTGCAATTTTGATTATTTTGAATCTAAAGATCAATTTGAGGAGAATGGAATCTTAACTATACTGTCTTTCTACCCACAAACAGGTATCTCTCTCCATTTATTTATATCTTCCAGCATCCATTATTTTCCTTAAACACACACACAACAGGTTATTTAAAAAAGTGCTTTGGGGGGAAAAAAGCCTAAAAGGAAATTCCCCCAGAAATGGTATTGATGAATTGTATTGTGACACTGAGTTCGTGGGGTATTTTTTTTTCCTTTTCTCTATTTTCCACTCTTTTTAAAATAGTGTGTTTATTATGCTTCAGCCTTCAAGAAGAGACCTTGCAAGCTTACTGGTTTTTGCTCTTACCGTTTGCTCTGTGCCAACTTCTTTTCCCAGCTGTCACATTTTTCTTCGAGACCTTCCTTTTCTTTGCTCAAAGACTCAACACACGACTGTAGCACTCGGGTCTCGGCAGTTATCCGCTCTATTTCCCGTCTGTCCCTCTCGAGGACCTGCTTCTGCCACTCAATTTCCCCTTTCTGTTGCAGGGCTGTCTGCTGCAGATTCTCTAACTCCAGTCTCTCCTAAGTCAGATAAAAGGGGACTCACATGTGCCCACCGAGGAAGACTGTAGTCGGCTAGGGGTAAAACGGCTTTGCTTATTACCTCCAGCACTTCAACCTGAGTCTTCTCTAACTCGGACAACTTTTGCTCATGTTGTAGCTTCAAACCTTGCAGCTCCTTGCTTTCAAGTTGCAGCATGTCCAGAATATTCTTTAGTTCTAAGAGGAACAGAACATGGCCCATGCTGTTAAATGAAGTTCACAGCACTTACAAACTGAAACAGAAAATAGTGCTATGGATACAAGAAACAATAGGTCATCAAAACATATCTGTTGTGTGAATTACTGGAGCTAACTGTATTTTAACTTAAAACAATTCTTTAAAGTCTTGTTAAACATTAATTTGTTAAATTTTGTTTAAAAATTTTAACCCCAAAACATAACAAAGATCTAGTTCTACGAGCAAGTGCTCCATCTAAATGAATTTAAAAAAAAAAATAGGAAAAACTTCAAAATATGTAAGTTGAGATTCAGATAATAATTTTTTATATTTTAAAATATAGATTTTTAAGTATTAACTTTTTTCTGATTAAAAAAAATATTTGGTCACCATAGAAAATTTCAAGAAAAGAGTAAAAAGAAAAAAAAAAAAGAAAACCCATCATTATCCCACTATCCAAATATGATCACTACGACGACAGCATCCTGACGCATTTCCTTCCAGGAGCGTGCACACACGCACGCACACGTACCACACAGATTTTCAAAATAACTTGGGACTCCACTCTATATTCAGTTTTTATCTATTTTTTCAGTCTTCCCATCGGCATTTTTGCATGCCCTTCAATGTTTGAAACATAGCTCTTAAATTGGTCATGGTTCCAAATTTTGTCATTATAAATTTTGCTGTAAGTAGTCAACTCAGCCAGCTTAATTTGTGAAGCAAGGAAATACTTACTCACTACATAAATAAATAAATAAATCCAATATTGCTGCAACGTGCATGAATGCTTGCCCTCTCTCAGAAACTAGAACTGAGCTAAATGGTTTAACAGGTATGAATGTTCAGTCCTGAAACACTGGGGGGTTGGTCCAATTTATTTTTCTATCAACAGCCTATAAGTGCTCTTCCTTCTCCACGCTCTGGTCAGCAATGATCAGGACTATTTAGCTTTTAAATAGACTTTATCAATTTGAATGACAAAAAATATTGTATTCCTTTTATCATACTGCTTTCCTTCATATCTTTAAAAGAAGTTTATTTCACTATTCATATTTTTCCTGTGATCTGGAAAAAACACTTTTCCAAACTCTGACTTTATATGATTGTTTTCCTTTAAACTTACCAGTTTTATGTTTAGACATCTGCCCTAAAACTACCTGAAGATTTTCTTCCTCTTTTTCAATTTCCTGCTTTATGAGTGCAAGTTGAGTTTTTTTTTCACTAATCTGGACATTGAGTTCTCCTTTCTGAAAACTCAGTTCTTCCAGAAGAGATTTTACTTCCTGTGCCAAAAAAAAAAAAAAAAAAAGTCAACTCCCCTCCACAAAATTATGAATGGAAATTATACTGAGAACAGTTTTGTTATTAACTATCTCATTTCACAAAAACTCCAATTTGGAAACAAGTTCAATTTTGCCTTTTATGTCAAGAACAGCACTGTATTTTATTTCCCACTAACATATTTCTGTATAACGGAAGTAAGGAAGTCACATATCGTCTTCATTTAAAATGCATAAACAGTACTTACTATGTGCAAGGCAATGTGTTATAGAAAGAAAAGGCTGACTCTGATACATCTCCTGCCCTCAAGAGGCTGAGCACCTTGGGGGAAATCAGCAAGGAGCATAAACATGGTCATGAAAGGCTCTGATGCCCTAGGAAACCTGCAGAGTGCCTCCAAACTCAGAAGAGAGAAATTCCTTCCAAGGTAAAGGAGAAGTCAGGAAAGTCAACTTGGTGGCATGAAGCTGAACCAGGAAAAATGGCTAGGATCTGGACATTCCCAAAAAGGAAATTCCTGGAGAAGAAATGGTATGAGAAAGGCACAGAGGCCGAGAACCTTGGGTATGTCCAGAAAATACTACGGGAGAGCTACCCATGCAGCCACAGCCTGGATACAGAACAGTACATCAAACTGATGTTACAGAGGATTCACGATTCAGGAATTTAGAGCTGCATTTGGAGAGAAAACTAATTAAAATATGTTAAGATAAACCTAGAACATCACCCTTGGATTCTTAAGAAAACTAGTAAAGAACACACCCTAATATGATTGCACTTCTCAGTTACTTCGGTTTCTCCCAGTCTCAGCGCCTCCTGGAGGTCAGCTTTGGCCTGGACCATGCTTCCCTGGAGTAGACGCAGCTCTTCCTTTTTATGCCCTAACTCCCTGTCCAAGACGGCCAGTTCTTGCTGCTGATCGGATACCTGCGTTCAAGAAAAGGGAAGAATGCAAAGCTTGACAACCTTCGTGCTTGCTGTGATGGAGAATATTCAGTCCAGCTAACGGTAGTGGGGAAATCAGGGGCTAGCCTAATTGTAATTATCCCAGCTGCAAGAGTCAGGAGGGCCAGGCTGGGGGTACAGGCATCAAATGCCTAATAAAGATCTTGAGTTCACATACATAAAAGCATATCCATCAAATCATAGCAAAAACAACAAGATGATAATAAGGGATATCCCTCAGGTTATGGTTTTCAAAATACTTGTGTGTCTATATACCTTATTCCATTACCTTGGCAATGGAAGTCAGGCAGGGATTTTTTAAATTTATTCATTTTGTAAATTTAAAAATGTCAACTTTAAGAATAGTACATATTTTATATAAAAAACAGAAAATGCAGATGTGCAAAAGGAAGAAAATAGATAATATTTATCTCCCCTTATCAGATGACTGCTTTTGTACTTTGATACAGACCAAAAATATAAGCATGAGTGTTCATAAACACATTTAGCATAAATGATCTTAGGGTGCATCCTGTTTGGGTTTTTTTTATTAAAAAACTCTTACTTTTTTTTTTTTTTTTTTTTTTTAGTGTTTATTTAGATTTATGAGAGAGATACAGAGCGTGAGCAGGGGAGGGGCAGAGAGAGAGGAAGACACAGAACCCGAAGCAGGCTCTAGGCTCCACGCTGTCAGCACAGAGCCCGACGTGGGGCTGGAACTCACAAACCGCAAGATCATGACCTGAGCCAAAGTCGGACACTCAGCCAACTGAGGGGTGTATCCCATTTTTAGACCCACTTCTTTTACTCAGTAATATATTCTATTTATTCTACTGAGTTGCGATTCAAATTTGGGTTGGACTCTACTCTTAATCACTAGGATACAGAGCCTCATTTATGCTTTATATCTTATTTTGTATTTTCCAGTCTTTTCTACAATCAAACATGTATTACTTTTTATAATCGTAACAGAAACGCAGGTTTCAAAGCAGCATGAACTGCTTTTCCAAGGCATCGGTTGCCATACCTGGCTTTTCAGCTTTTCCAGCTCAGCTTTCTTGGCCTGCAGGAGGGTCTCTGACTCTTTCAGGACGTGCAGGTGGTGATCCTCATTGTGTTGTGCGGCCTCGATGTCCTTCTGCAATTTCTGCAGCCTGCAAACACCAGCAGCACTGGAGCAGATCTGTAGGAAGGCTGAACCCCAAGAGCGGTCTTCCAGCACAAGCCCCTTGGGCCCCCCAGAGGCTGTACTTACTCTCCGGTCAGTACTTCCTTCTTCTTGTTCAGGCACTGGAAGTCGGAGTCTTTTGCTGCAACAACTTTGTTTATTTCTTTCAAAGTTTCTTCTTGCTCCATTTTGTGCTGCTCCAAACCCTTTGTGTCAGCCTCGAGTAATCTACAACACACTGCTTTACTCTCCAAGGCCCCTTAGACTTAGCCTGCATTATTTATCTTAAGGCGATTACTACTCCCTTACCCCCGAACTTGTCATTGATCTCCCTGAATACATCAATAGCCAAGAGGGACTCCACCTACCTGAGCTGTTGGTCAGCTTTGACAAGGTTAACAGCAGTTTCCTGGGCTCTCCTTTCTAACTCCTCAGCATCTTTTTCGATTTGCAATAGGTTTCTCTTGGCATCAGCGAACTTCTCAACGGCATCTTTTGTCTAAAAAAGACACTGTCATTAGAAGCGATTCAGTTACCACACTCTTTTTGCACCTCTTAGGAAAAAACGACAAGGCCATACAGAAAGACTGAGAAAAATGTGCATTCACTTTGACTCTCCAACTCTCAGAAGAGAATTCAGGAGTAAAAAAATGACTACATAAAAATGCTCATTGTGTATTGAAATACAACTTGACAAGTGATAGATTAAGTGATAAAGCATCAACACAATGGAGTACTGTGTAGCCTTTAAGATGACAATATAGCAACATGGAAGAATGTTAATGGTATTATGTTGGCTGAAAAAAACAAATTTAAAATGGCACTCTAAGGGCAACTATGTGCAATTAGATCTGTGTCTGCAAAGACAGAAAGGCTCTGCAAAAAGAAAAAGTCACTTGAGGGTGGTGACACTGTGAATGATCTTTTACTTAAAAATAATCTGTATACTATTTTATGCTATCTTATTCAATTAAAAATATCTCCACAATTAAGTGACAACAAGCTGATTTTACCAACAGTCCCTCCTTCACAGAGATTATTACTGTACTCTAGATCCGATCGTGTTAAATAAAACCTCCTTCATTTAAAGATGAATTAATAATGTCTGAGAAACACAAACATTAAGTACTTTTGTCGAAGTACTTAAAACTCCTCCTGTACAGGATTTGGCAAAAAGAGATTACTTTTTTTTTTTTTTTTTTTGAAAACACATTTTTTTTTTTTTTTTTAATCAACTTGGTTTCCTTTTTCTGTCTAAAATAAGAGGTTTAAGACAATGCCACCAAAGGTCCAAAAATAGTGCTTGCTTTTTTGCACTTCGTTGAACAGTGACTCCCCTTCGGGCCAAATACTCAAGCTGTGCAGCTGCACCAAAGTCCCAGGCTTGTTAAACTAGTCCAGTACATCTCCCGTGTGGATGCAAGAAGGCTGGCGAGCTCCCAAACAGCTAGATAGCTCACCACACTTCCTTCCATTCCAGATCCCTGGTTTCTGTCAGTTTCATCAGCAAAGCACTGGACAAAACGCACTACGTGCTTCAGAAAGTCACATTTCTAAGTAGTTTTCTATCTCTTTCTATGTTAGGTTTTAACATGTCTGGCATCTTTCTCACAAAATGCACCACCTTCTCCCTCGCTCTTCCTCCTTAGCAAGCTGCCTCCCTGAATCATTTTGGGAGGGCAAAAGGGGAAGAGCTTACTAGCCTCAGTTCACTTACTATTTCTGCCTACTACTGGTATCAATATTCTTTTATATACCAGTGATAAAGTTTTCTCTAGTCCTGCTCACGCCTATGTTATCTCACAATCGTCTAACATGTGACAGAAGGAACATGATCAGTTTGATCATCTGAAAAGACACCAGGATGTTTTTCCATTCTTATTAAAACCATCACTCACAGAATATCTTTAATAAATCCTTTGTTTCAGTTCCTGGGTTACAGATTTCTATTCATTTAAATCCATCCATGTTGAAATAACATAAAAATAGTTTCTGAGATGCTCCTTGTGGGTATGGGACTTTTTTACCCTGGAATTCTCCTCAAACTAAGAAAGCTCTTGGGTGGGGTGCCTGGGTGGCACAGTTGGTTAAGCGACCAACTTCAGCTCAGGTTATGATCTCATGGTTCGTGGGTTTGAGCCCTGGGTCCGGCTCTGTGCTGACAACTCAGAGCCTGGAACCTGCTTCGGATTCTGTATCTCTCTCTCTCCCTCTCTCTCTCTGTCCCTCCCCCTGCTCATGCTCTGTCTCTGTCTCTCAAAAATAAATAAAACATTAAAAAAAAAAGCTCTCTTGGTGAGGCAGAACTTTAGCTGTGTGGCCCTGGGCCAGCTACCAGCTTCTCTGAGCTCCACCAGTGAACTGGGCTAACCACCATCTTACAGGGTTGCCAGGACAGGTTAATGAAGCAGTATTTATAAAATAGCCAATGTGTGGTCAGAGTAGGGGCCCAATAGAGTAGGGGCTCCTTTTCCTCCTCCATTTCTTTCTGTATTGTAGTCACAAGAACACTACCTCAGACCAAAAAATGCTTGATTTTCTATCATCAACTTGGAGAACGAAGTAATACCAGGAAGAAGTCTTCTGAGATCCACTGTTGCTTTTAGATGAATCTAGCATTGACCTATTATTTAATATAGAGAGATATCAGAGCCCAAATAATTGAAAGACACACACAGGATTAGGAAGTAGGTTGTGTCAGGAACGGAATGATTTCGGCAGCTTTTAAGTCTTCTTGAACAGCCTAAGTATTCTTTGCCTGAACTGATAGGTGAGGGGAGCAAAGCTGGGGAGTCAGGTGGCTTGCCCGAATTCTCACAGCTCCTTAACTAGCAGCGTGCAGCCTGGAACCCAACTGTCCGCCTTGGGCGACCATGTTCTTATCACGATTTCTTTCTAGTCCTTCATGCTGCGGGCAGTGAGCTGCCTCACCCCAAACCACAGCAGAACATACTTTCTCCTTCGTGCGTGAAAGTTCACTTTCGGCCTCCGCCAGCAGCCGGTCAGCCTCCCTGAGTTCTGCTCGACGTTTCATAAGGGTCTTCTCGATGCACTCAATTTCATCCACGATATCTTCATGGTGTTTGAGTGACTTCTCTATTTCTAGTTCGTTCCTAAGACTCTCGACATTTCCATCAAGGAAGTCTCTAAAAAAATCGTATACAAACATATTAAGAGTCTTTAAATGTAGACAATACAGACACTTGTAGTCTGATAAAAAGATGTACGATGATTTTCTACTCTCCTATGAGAAGGGCCGGAAGAGACATTTACATTTGACCATGTTCAAGGCCTAGGTTTACCCTTTTATTCAACATGGTACACTGCTGACAGTAAGTGCACAATGCATACAAAGTACGATGCAGCTGTTTTATCTTTTTTGATTATTTTTTTTGTCAGCACTTGGGTCAAGACAATGTTGACATTTCTATTCTCCTATGGTATAAAAAGAAAGCCAACCACCACCATAATAATCATCCATTCCCCTAAATCTATCTTTCTAGTCGCAGCTCACCAACCATCCCAAAGACTTCCTAATTTTGTGATTTGCTGTTCAATGATACAATGATAGTAACGATATTTCACAAATCAGAAAGCAAGACACAGAAGTCACTAACTCAAGGCTAACATGTCAAAATTCTTTCAAGATGAAACTATGACAGGAAAACATGAAAATAAATTCATCAACATTTAACACATTGTTTCTCTTTAAGTGAAGGCAAACATATCCTTTCTTTGGATATTTTCGTGTTATCCAAATTCCTTAAAGTAAGCATTTATTTTACTTTTATAACTAGGAAAAGAAGTGGTTACCCCACTGCCCTACCATCCTCCCTCAAAAAAATCTCACTTTAACCTCTCCCCACCATATGCCTACAAAAGTAAGAGAAGCAACCATCCTTGAAACGCTTACACATTTTTTTAAATTTCTTTTTAAGCTTTATTTATTTTTGAGAGAGAGAGACAAAGCGTGAGTGGGGGAGGAGCAGAGAGGGAGAGGGAGACATAGAATCTGAAGCTGGCTCCAGGCTCCGAGCTGTCAGCACAGAGCCCGACACGGGGCTCAAACTCATGAACTGCGAGATCATGACCCGAGCCAAGTCGGACGCCCAACCGACTGAGCCACCGAGGTGCCCCAAAACGCTCACACATTTATTCCCCATCTTCTCTCAGTGTGACCTTGGCTTTTCCCTGCCAGGTCTACCGGCCAGTCACAGGTGTGCTCCTAGAAGGCAGAGACCATAGCTCACTCACCCCTGGGATCTCCACCGATCTCCCCGCAACCCTGGTGCCTGGGCCAGTCTGGCTGACACGACAAAAGCTGGGGACCGTCATAACTCCTGAACCACTGCACAAGATGGGCTTCTACCCACCTGGCCCTCTCAGCAGATACTGCCTTCATTAACGGACCCTATGCCAGATGCTGGGGCACAAAGAGGCCCAGCCACCGCCCTCCTGGGCTCCTTACAACACGGTGTGAACAGTACTCTACCCAAGGTTGCCAACCCGAACTGTGGGAGCCAGAGGCGAGGAAGGCTTTGTGTAAAAGGGGATCTCTGACCTTTATCTGGACAGACAGGGTGGAGTTAGGCAGGGGGCAGGGAAACTATTTTAGGCAAGGACAGTATGTGCAAAGGTGGAGAGGCAGGGGAGAATGTGGTGTTGGGGGAAACCACAGAAAAGTAGGTAGGGCCTGAACAAACACTGCGTGTAGGAGAGAAGGATAAGACAGGCAGGCAGGTTCAGATCCAGAGGGTGGTGTGCATTCTGACGGGACTGAGTCACCTGGGAGAGTGGCTAGCTCGGATCTGTAGCCACGTTCAGGGTAGAATGGAGACAGAGCCTAGACACGGGAGGCCAAAGTAGAAGCTATTACTACGACCTGGGTGGAGATGATGAAAGGCCAGGGTGGTGGAGATGAAAGAAGGGGACCAGTTTGACAGCTCTTTGTGTACAGTTGTAGGACCCGGAGACCAACCGGAGGTTTGGGAAATCGAGGAAAGCGGAGCTGCACACGCCCGGCTTGTTTTTAGCCAGAGTAACTGGGGAGGGCGGAGGGTTATGCCATTCTCCAAGAGGGGCCACAAGAAGGGCTCATCTGGATTACGGGCCAAGAGAACTTGGACTTGCCCTGTGCAGCTTGGGAGTCACCTGTGGCTACAACTTTAAATTAAACTCTATTCCTCAGTTCCATTAGCCACACTTCAAGTGCTCAGTCGGCACACGTGGCCGGTGATTACTGTTTCGGATGGCATGGATCGACAGCATTGCCAAGGTCACAGAAAGTTCAACTGGACCACACCGATTCAGGTTACCTTAATAAGCCAATGTCATGTTTATCAGAACTATAAAATCATAGTTACTTTCGCTGTTTATGTTTCTGGATGGTATCATGTAATTCTTCTACTTCGTGCTCTAAGTCTTTCTTCTCTTGCAAGAGACCGTCAATATTTCGATGCAGCTCTTCCAATTCTTTCACCGACTGCCGCGTGGATGCTCTCGTGCACTGCTCCTGTTTCTCTGATTTTAAATGCTGCATGATGTCTTCTAATCTAGAAACTTCATTCTCCTGAACAAAGAAAAAAAAATGCAATCCTGAGAAACATCACTTGATGTTTCTCTTCTTTCCTGCCAAAAGCTGCAATCGACTGTGCTTAAAGTGCTATCTATGACGTGAAAATGATGGTAGCTTCTAGACTTCAGTATGAAAACGAAAAATCGAGTCAGGCCAATTTTTTCACATGCCACAGATGAAACTGATGAACTAACAGAGCTTTTAATTTTTCCATCAGTCCAACTATGGTTGATACACATTCACCAAGCACCCCTTATGGATAATCTCTGCCTCCAGAGTTCAGCAAGTAGCAGAAGAGACGGACACAGGGGTCTCTCTCTGGGCACAGGGAGGGGAGTTGCCTGGAAGCCTGCCCAGAGGGAGAGGGGTTTTGCCTGGGTTTTGAAGAATAAGTGAAACGGGGAAGACCTAACCTGAAGAAATAACACGTGCTAATGCACGGAGGTATAAGAGGGCATGTGAGAAACTACAGAACAGCTGGGGACGGCTGGTGGGTAAAGGAACCAGCCCGAGAGGTGATGACAGGCCGAGCTGACGGCGCTGCCGTAAACACACATGCGCTGAGACACTGCAGGGCAACGGGAGGGACTATCGTTCCAACCACGTGAGCACACACAGGCCCTCTGCAACTAGTCTGACCTACTGCCCGGCACTCAGGGGTCCTAGTCCTTGTCTTCCTCTTAACCTGCTGGGAGGAAAAGGAAAACAGAAAGAGCTCTAGGCATCTTGAGTTTGAAGGAGGAGTTTGTCATGCATTTTAATTCTTTAGAACCATAAGTTTACAAAATAAACTGGTGATCAGGAAGTAATCATCTCTTGAAATGTAGCCTTAGAAAAGAATATGAAATACACTAAAAATTTACACAGTTGAGTCAACTACACTGCCTACAAATAGAGAAATGTTATGCAATCATTAAAATACTGCTTAAAACCATCTGTAAAACCACAGGGAAATGTTTGTAATGTTAAGTGGGAAAAAGAGAATATGAAATGTGTGCACAATAAGAATTATGAAAAGAAAAAAAGAATAATCATGAATCTTACCACCCAGAGATAATCCCCATCACAACCTTGCTATATACTGCTCCTACGTGTGAATACACAAAGCACATCCATGTGTATGCGTGCACACACACATACACATGCGTGTACAAGTACAGGCCCCACTAGGTGAACACTCCTGTATGTACACATTAGTATCATACTTGTCAATAGAAAAATATACAATAAGCTCTCCAAAAATGGTTAATTTCTGGACTGAAAGTATTTTTGCTATAAAGTGGTTAAACCAAGCTTGTGGTCTGGCCTGGTGCCGTAACTCCCCTCCAGAAGGATATTTTAGTAAGAGAACGCTTGCTCCATTCTAAACATCAACTTTACGAACATACTTTGGGACATAATCCCTTCCTAAGTAGGTCAAATCATCACATACACAACCTTATTCAGTCTCCCATGGTAGCGGGGTAGACGGGGGTCTCATGTCTCTCCACTTACCAAGTTATGGTGTTCCGGGACGTTGCAATGCAGCACCCCCACAGGGATGAGGGGGACAGAGAAGTTGGGGGGCGGAGGCCCATACACCATGGGGGCTCCAGCAGGAGGTGGGCCATAAACAACAGTGCCAGGGCTGAGAGGCTGGCTGTTGTTGGGCAGGGGAGGAGGTGGTGCGTACAGGGCCATGCCCTGGGGAACAGGAGAACCATCGGGAAACACAGTGTACATCATGTATCCAGAAGGAGGCACGAATGGGCGTTCCTCGTGGTCATCGAGCTCACTCTCTTCCTGACTATCTCCTCCACTGTCTGCATCTTGACAGAAATAAACGGAAGAGTATTTTACCCACATGGTTTATTGGGTAAACAAGTTTAGTAGAGAACAGGAGCATTTAGGACAAGATCCCCAAGAACTGGGAGTAAAATTCTGCGAAAAGGTCAAAATAGGGATTCGTATTATTTTCAGAGGCTGATACTTGAGTGTTTCTTATGCCTATGTGTTGAGTTGCTTTTTTCTGTCTTTATTCATTCATTTATTCGGCAACCATTTGGGTGTCTGCCTCAGGCTGCATAAAGATAGAGAAGCGGAGATGTGTGCTGAGACACCAAGGCTCGCAGTGTCTATGGGTGCCATGATGCACAGCACTCTCCAAGGTGCTAGCTTCCTTACTCGCCTCCCCTACAAGCAGGTCTAGGTTTGTCTATCACGGATGACAGACAACCTAGCACACAGCAGGCACTCAATAAGTAGCTCTTGAATAAAGAAATTCTCAGAAGGGGACATTCCCATTTTATGGCTTCATAGTCTAAGAGCAGCTAGAAAATTTGCCTAGGATCACACAGCTGCTTGGTCAAAGAGCGAGGATTTACCCCAAGTCTGATTGACTCTTCCTCCTGGAGCTTTTGAAGATGGACCTAGAACATTTCATTTTAGTCAAGCTAATCAGTGTCATGATACAAGGATGTACGCACCTGCCATGCTCCAGGAGCACAGGTGAAAAAGCTGCTCAGTGTGCCTGGGTAAGGCAAGATGGAGGAAGGCTCCCTAAAGGAGTGGTGTTTGAGGGCCTGAGTCTTGCTGAAAGTCGAGCAGCAGTAGGTTTGGAAGAGGAAGGAGAAGGACATCCTAAAGAGAGGGATTAAAGCATGGAGGCTGGAGGAACATGGCATGCTGTGACTATCTTAGGCAACTGGGTAGGACTGATGTGCAGAACAGTGATGGGAGGTGAGACAGGAGGTCACTGGCCAAGATCACAGCAGAGGGCCTTGCAGACCAAGCTAAGGAGCCTGGACTCAGTCTTATGGATTTCAGGAAACCAATAAAAGAAATGCAACTTCTCTTCTGTGATTTAACTTACCTCTATTTGAAAACGATTTATGTAACCCACTCCTGATGGGAGAATAAACCCAGTATCCTGAGACAGGTGGAGGCCCACTCTCCTCCTTTCCATCCTGCCATCCGCGACATGGTTTTCTAACAGGAGTTGAGGCTGTGTACTTTAGGCCTACACCAGAGTCTTTGGTGGCCTGGGAACTATAGCTGGAAACCTGAAATAAATGACAGCAAAGCCCACTATTAGAAATGAAAAGGCTGAGTTGGAGAAATGCCAAAGTCTAGAACAAAGTTGAGATGTGGCAAAGTTGAGAATGAACTGGTTTCTTTCCACAGATCACAATTCTCATTTTTCACAGAGAAGTGAGACATGATTACACAGTCGGGTAAACTGCCTGAGTGTCAGCCTCTCTTCTCCAGTACTCCTCTTTCCTGGTGGTTTCTCCTCTTTTGCCTTGTCCTTGATGGCCCACGGATGAAGGCAAAGGAAACAAGTGAATTTTCAAGGCCATCTGGGAGATCAATCTCTTACTATCCTGGGAGCCTGGCATGATTGAAAAGCTCTACTCTCCTAACTCTCCCTCCTTCCCAGTCATAAATAGGTCTACCTTTCGAACCCTTGCCCAGCTTGGCCTTACAATGTTACAATGTGGAATATCTACACAGCTTCCACCTCCAGCCCTGGTTGTCAAGCATGTTTAGATGTAGACTCTGGTTGACTCTACACAGCGCTGGATCCTAACTTGTCATAGCCACTTACTTCTCCTTGACGGTTGCCTGTCAGCTGATCGTAGCAGGATGTCACCCAGTCCCTCTGCTCTGGATGCAGGCTGCTTACCGTTCTCTCCTCACGTCCCACGTTCAAGACCCATTAACCCCCTGACCAATTTGTTTCCTGAACACCCTCTCAGTGACACCTCTTCTCCTCCAGCTCTACTGCTCTAGCCCTGGCTTCTGTCCCTCATGGAATGAGTTCAAACAGCACCCTGCTCCCTCCTCCCCGAGTTTACCCACCGCAAATCAGGCCTCCACACTCAGCCCAGTTATTGTCCTTAAACTACAGCTCTGATTATATTATACATGTCCTAAATCCCTGAGGCCTCCACAAGTCAGTGCGAGACATTTTGAGCCCCTATGCAAAAAACATGAGCCCAAACTACTTTTCCAGACTCACCTTTCACCATTGCCAGCCAATCCTCCAGCCCCACAAGACCACTCACCATAGCTAAACCAACTCTCCCCTTCCACACGTCTCTTCCCTCCTAAAAGCCCATCCCTTGACAGCTAAGTGCTGACTTCATGACTTTGTGTGAAGCCTTCCTTCCTGAACTTCCCCAATGAGAGGAATCCCTAACACTTCTCTGTAATAGAGCACACAGGTCAAATCTGTTGTCACATGCATGCCCCTGTTTGTAACTCCCCTGGTATCCCTGTCTCCCCACCAGTGCATGAGCCTTTGAGAGCAAGGGCTTGACCATTCCTCATGGTGCCCGCCCCACCTAGTACCTGACCTAGATTTCAGCAAATACAGAATGAAATGCTGGTTAAAATCAAATAAAATCCAGGTGCCCAGTTCTCTATCAGCCTCTGCATCGTTCTATACCCATTTCCAACAGGCTCTCTGGGCTCAAGTCACCTTATCCCCTTGCAGGATCTGCTATCAGGGACCCACAACATACCACCGGAGCATCAATGGGCAATGGCAATATTCCTTGAGAAGGTCCTATTTTCATCTCACATATCAAACACACTTAAGAACCTCAATGCATGGCTTGGTCTAGACATATTATTCTTGACATCTGCTCACAAACTAGGGGAAGAGAACATGGTCACACTTCCTTCAAGAAAATTCAGTACACATTCCCAGCATCACAGACTTCCTACTTTTGATGATGATGGTGGTGGCATAAAGTACCAGTAGCCTCGTCTTCTGAAAGGATCTGCCATGCTGCTGATGTAATCATTCTGATGAGAAACTTCACGTCGAAGTTCAGCAATTTCTTCCAAAACATTTTCAAAGCTTCCTTTGTTACCTGCCAAGGAAAGCCATTCTGTGAAGTTGGGCATGAAATCATGTACTTCCCTCCTCTCAACCTACACAAGTGATTCCATGACAGCTAATGACTTTGGCTCCTCAAAGTTGACTTTTCAGCCTCTCCCATGGTAATAAGTTTTTGCTAACACTTAAAGAGGATAGACGTACCCTTCTGTTGTTCATTTATAAAGGGAGGCAGAGAAAGAAAACAAACAGATTTGTAAACATTATTTCCTTTGAAAATTCAAAATTTCTTGTCTCATTGTAATCAAGTTTCTTAATACCTCACTTACGTAAAATGTTTAAATTCTTTGCTTTTATTCATTAAGCTAATTATCACAGCTCTGGAAATCGAGCATGGAATTGATCTATCAGAGCTAAATAAATTGCTAAGGTGAAAAACAAACAAGATGATTTTTTTTAAAGATGATCTGACATTAGAACTATAAAACCACTACCAAAGTCAAAGCCTAGGGGCCCTTGGGTGGCTCAGTCGGCTAAGTGTCCGACTTTGGCTCAGGTCACGATCTCACAGTTCAGTTCGTGAGCTTGAGCCCCACATCGGGATCTCTGCTGTTAGTGCAGAGCCTGCTTGGGATCTTCTGTCCCCCTCACCCTTCCCCTCCCCTGCTCACACTCTTTCAAAAATAAATGTTTTTAACAAAAAAAACCCAAAACAACGAAAAAAATCAAAGCCCAATGCTTTACCAGCCCCGGTGAGGTCTAGTAAATTCCGCAGCCTTGCGATCTCTGTCCTTTGCCTCTCCATCGTCTCATTTAGTTTCTCCATCTCCAGCACGTGTGAGTTTGCTACTCCAGGGCCCACATCTACTTTCTCCATCTCAAGTCGAAACTATTTAAAAAATCACATACACAAAATTGCCAACGAATATTCTTTCCCACATGCACCCTGCAATTTGATTTAGTAAATCCAGAACTTTTACCTACACTTTACTAATGAGGAAAACACATTACTCCTTGTATTTAAATTGCACTCTGCCTGACACGTGGTAGAGGACAAAGTGCTGATGAACTACCGACTATATTTCCAATAATTCTGTCTCTCGGGAGCTGACATAGGACCAATAAGGGGAAGGTGTCAGGGTACCAGCACTGACCTGCTCCTCTTTATCTCTGAGAAGGTTCTGCAGGAGTTCAATCTCAGCTTCTGCTCGGGTCAGATCCTTGGCCGCCTGCGCTGCCTGTCTGCTGAACTTCTCCGTCTCCTGCAACTCCTGCTGGGGCAGAGGTATGAGAAAGGCAGCACTGCCATCACGTGTTGTCGTCTTCATTTCTTTCTGCCCCTCAGACGGACTCCTCTGTTTTCGTCCGACTGCCTGCCTGGCCACCCTATGCGTGCATGGCGCCTGGTCCCACCTCATCCTGTGCTATTCCCATCACTTGGCAGCCTGCTCCGCCCCTCTATGGGGGCCACGTGAGCAGGGGGCTGCATCTGAAAGAGCAAGGGCTAGCTTTTTCTTCACTGTTCTACAGCCTTCCACGACTGAGGTCTCTCTGGACTCTCATCATTACATTTTCTCTACAATCTACTGCCCTAATCTCATGAGCATTTGTACCCTTTAAAACTGTTAACAGATACCATCTCAGTCAGGAGGCAAAACAGTCCTGTAGGTCACATATGATCTGACTGCACAAGATGAAAAGTCTGGGGTTCAGAAAGATTCTGTGGCAAGCCTTTAAAACCTTAGTTCAGGTGTGTATGGACAGCTACCTCCCTAAGCGGAGCTCTACACCTTGAGGTGGGGATGGTGTGTTTCATTTGATGGCTCTCGTCAGGGCTCAGTAGAGGGACCCATGGCAGGGCTGTGACTGGAGAAATACAATCTTCAGTCTGAAGGGGAACAGACAACTTTACGGTGGTTTATAAATCAGCCAAAGCCTGTAAGAGCAGTGATACAAGCAGCTATGGTTTGGGGACAGCAGCAGCACCGTGGAAACTTGTTCTGCACGTGTGGACTCACCTCTGCTCGCTCTTGGTTAATTTTCATAACAGTTCCATGAAGGGATCTGAGCTGGTCTTTGGCAATGGTGAGCTCAGCTGTGGCCAGCTTATCAGAGGCGGCCACGGCTTTCTTTAGTTTCTTTAATTCTCTGTCTAAGCCGAGAAGCTGCTCCTGAGATTGGGCATCTTCAAGTTTCTTCTAAAGTGAAAGAAACATTAAACAAACAGATGAGTCATTTGGTAACGATGAATTAAGACATAAGCTCCATGAGGGCAGGGACTCCATTCACCGCTGCATGGTCTGTGCCTAGAATAATAATACATGGTACAGGGGTGCCTGGGTGGCTCAGTCAGTTGAGCGTCTGACTCTTGATTTTGGCTCAGGTCTGATCTCACAGTTCGTAGGATCGAGCCTGGCATTGGGTTCCGCACTGGTGGCATGGAGCCTGCTTGGGGTTCTCTTTCTCCCTCTCTCTGCCTCTCCCTGGCTTATGATCTCTCAAAAGTAAACAAACTTAAAAAAAATAATACACGGTACAAAGTAGGTGTTCCATATTCACTGAGTGAATGAATAAATAAAACCAACTCAAAACTGTATGGTAAACTTAGAAGGAAATCAGTCTTCTTAGTCAAGAACCTCAGTGATCATAGGGTCGCCTGGGTGGCTCAGTCTGCTGAGTGCCCAATTTTGGGTCAGGTCATGATCTCACAGTTCATGGGTTTGAGCCTTGCGTTGGACACTGTGCAGACAGCTCAGAGCCTGGAGCCTGCTTCAGATTCTGTGTCTCCCTCTCTCTCTCTACCCTTCACCTACTCACGGTCGGTCGGTCTCTCTCTCTCTCTCTCTCTCAAAAGTAAACATTAAAGGGGCTCCTGGGTGGCTCAGTTGGTTGAGCATCTGACTTCGGGTCAGGTCATGATCTCATAGTTTGAGTTCGAGCTCCGCATTGGGCTCTGTGCTGACAGCTGGGAGCCTGGAGCCTGCTTCGAATTCTGTGTCTCCCCCTCTCTCTGCTCCTCCCCCGCTCATGCTCTGTCTCTCTCTCCTTCAAAAACAAATAAAAACATTAAAATTAAAAAATAAATAAACATAAAAAAAAAAGTTATAAAAGGACCTCAGTGATCATAGATTCACTCATTCATTGGAAAAACATTTCCTGGCGCCATCACCAAGTGATAGACCAGTCCCTTGGGATCACTGGGTCAGGCACTGGGCATACAGCGATAAATAAAACAGACTTGCCTCAAAGAGCTTATGAGAGATGGATATTAAACAAATACTCAGAAAAACATATAACCCAAAATGGTGGTCAGTGCTATCAAGGGACAGAACGAAGTACTATTTGAGAGACTGTGGGAGAGACCTAGATTGGTAGGGAGGGAGCAGTCAGAAAGGAGGGTGGAAGAGTGTGGTCCAGGAGAAGGAATGGCATGCGGGAAGGTCAGGAGAACTTAGTATTTTTGAGGAACTGAAAGAAGGAGCATGGTGATAATAAGAATAAGAGGGAGCTAAGGAGAGGCAAAGCATGCTGGGCCTTATAGGCTTAAGAATTTGGGTCTTTTTTTTATAACAACAACAGAAGTTGCTGAAGAAAGCAGAAATGAGGGGGGCTGACAAGAGCCAATTCATGTTAGTGTTTTAAAGTTTATTTATTTGGGGGAGGGGGTTAGGGGCAGAAAGAGAGAGACTCCCAAGCAGGCTCCACACTGTCTCAACTGACTGAGACACCCAGGTGCCCCTTAATTTATGTTTTTAAAGAGCATGTTGGCTGCTCTGTGGAGCAGGGTCATCAGTGGGAGTGGGAGAACTGTCAGGTGGCCGCACCAGCTGTCCAGACGAGAAGTAATGGCTGGATGGGGTGGTGGCATCCGAGAAGAAAAAAGGGACCCATATTCCACATGTATTTTGGGGGTGGACTGAACAGGACTTGGGAACTGAAGGGTTCTCAGTGAAGTACGAAGCACGTCATTGAAGCTGGGAGAAGGGAGAAGGGAGGTGTGGGGAGTGACAAGGTAGGAAACGGTGAGGCGTAGGACAGTGAACTTCCCAGAGAGAAGGGGAACGCTGCCCATTTGAGGCTGATGACCAAGAGATGACAGTGATACCACTACGCCTGGTGGCTGCTGTTTTTCTGCAGGAATGCTTAGCATGGGCACCCGCCTAAAGAAAGCTTTTGGCTACAGTTTTGTCAGGTTAAGTGAGACGGAAAATGACGAGGGATTTGAGGACTTTTGCAAAAACGGCTATAGTGGTGGACCATGGAATTTAAATTGGATGACAAGGTATACGGCCAGGAAAGCCTAACAGACAGAAAAGGTGGGGCTGATGCCCTGGAACTGTGAGGGAGGCTGAGAAATCGTCAGTGTGGGGGCGCAGTGAGAGAGACAGAGCGGGGTGCTGTGGTTCGGGACTGCAGAAGGGGTGGGCACAATTTCTCAACTGGACAAGGTCGACGATGTGACCACGGGAGGAGATGGCCGAGGGGGGATGGAGAAGCTCAAAGACAGGCCGCAGGATTAGGAAGATAAGGAGTTAAAAAGTAATTTCCCGTGGATGTGTCCAACTGTGCACAGGATTTCTGAGGAGGCAAACTCCTGCCAACGGCACTCAAGAGTCTGAAGTCACTCCTCGCATGCCAGCTCTCTCGTTTTCATCTACCATGGCACCACCGTGTCTCGGGCCCTTGATTCAACCACAGTGCATCCCGGGTTCCCCTGGGTCCAGTTCCCCTGAGCCAGCAATGCTGCCAGAGGCAACCGTGGGCCTGCTCCCCAGGGGCAGGGTCCAGGCACAGGGACACAGATGGCACACTCCCCTAGTCTTCCCCACCTTTTTCTCTAACTCCTGGAGTTGGGCCAGAATTCTCTCCTTCTCTTCATCAGCTTCCTGAAGTTGGAGATCTGTAAGGCCTTGGATTTCCTCCATACTTTTTAGATTTTCTTGCAAATAGTGAATTTCATTCTCCAACTGTTGGATTCTCGCTTCGTGCTGCCTCTTATCGAAACTAATCTGTGAGAAAATCAAGTTTTGAAGATGATTTTTTAAGCAGAATATAAACTTCTTAGAGAGCTACATTTCATTTTACTAAAGAGCATAATGACATTTTGTACTAATGAGTTACAGGGGGCGGTTTTATCTTGAATGTTCTCTAGGATCCATTTTAATGTTTGCCTCATCATTAAAATAATTACATCCAGAAAAATCAGATTCTGGCATCATACTGCACCCTAGCAATATGGTATTGTTTACCCACAGGTTCAGAAACATTTCTCACTTGCTTCCAGAACAAGGAAAACACAGCCACAAAGAAGCCTGACTGATATCAGTAACCATATTCAGGGCTGAATTTTAGTCGCACGCCGTCCGACTGGTTAAGAGTGAAAATAACAGTAATTATACTGTATTTACGCGAGGAAGGAAGCACTGTAATTTGTTGAAAAACAGGAGTATTGGCCAAACGCTTCCCTCCAGCTGCCTCAGGCCCCTTTCTTACTCTCGCTTCCAGGGCTCTCTCACAGGCATGCCTGAACTCCTCTTGTCCATTCACCAGTTTCTCTTGTTGCAGAGCCATTTCTTCCTGGAGTTTTCTCTCTCTCACTTGTGCTTCCTGTCTTTCCCACTGGGAGCGTGCAAGGATTTCACTGAACTGTTTCTGCAAATCAGCAAGACTTTTCCCTAAGACATCTGAAGGAGTATGGATTCTGGTAAGGGGGGAAAAAAGACGGTATGTGAACTCTTCTTTCTCATGCCAGACACTGGATGCAAACTGTGTTGGTAACATCAGTGCGGGACTAAAAGGAGCTGCGTGGAACAGTGACGGGAATCAGCACACAGAGCAACTGAGCATCTCCTAAGTGCGAATCAATGTTTTAGCCAATGACTGCCGTCACTCCGAAAACACAGGCTCCTAGCAGGCTAACAATGTTTGCTCAAAGAATAAATGTCCCCTTCATATATTTAAATGCACCTTGGCTTTCTTCTGAAATTGATTTTCTATTTCAAATGCATAATGTGGCTTTACTTCCTGACCACATGCAATGAACTTCCAAGAGTTACTCTTAAAACTTCTGTTTTAATTAAATTAATTAAAGTAATTAAATTAATAAATTAATTTAAATGATTTAATTTAAATTAAAGAATACCTAAAAGTATGAAAGATTTAAAATGTACAAAAATCAGTGACAGGCAATTTGAATGAAGCAATCTAGTGTCTCAATCATGGAAATATGACTTGGGAAACCTTACAAAAGAAATCAGCCATTAGCGTAACTTAGGAAGGTGAGTCCATATGAACCTCACATTCATAACTTGGCAATCTTAACACCAGGAGGTCCCATCCCAATTTTCCATTACCTCATTTCCCCGGCTCCTGACTTCAGTTTTTTCCTTAGCTCATCCACACGAGCTGCCACGTCTTCTGGACGAATCAAACCATCAACCACATGGTTAAGGTGATTCTGGAAATCTTTAAGTTGCTGTTTTAACAGGTCATTGTCATCCTATGGATGGTGGTATAATGGGGTGGTAAAAGTTACCAAAAGAAATTAAAATACATGCACATCCGCATACACGGCCTGTATTACTTGTCATATGATAGTTTTATTCAACCCCCTTTACCAATTTTTTTTAAAAACGCTTTCTACTTGGGCTGACAGTATCTGAATCTACTGATCAACCTAAAGTCACAAAAGACAGAACCAGGCATTAGGATGTTTCCTGATGTGATACGAAAACAAGTACCTATGTTCTTGCTGAGAAGTAACTAAGATGAATCTAAATAAGCCTCTGTTTAAGAACATGTTAATCAGGGCGCCTGGGTGGCTCAGTCGGTTAAGTGGCCGACTTCGGCTCAGGTCATGATCTCGCAGTCCGTGAGTTCAAGCCCCACGTCAGGCTCTGTGCTGACAGCTCAGAGTCTGGAGCCTGTTTCAGATTCTGTGTCTCCCTCTCTCTGTGACCCTCCCCCGTTCATGCTCTGTCTCTGTCTCAAAAATAAATAAACGTTAAAAAAAAAATTAAAAAAAAAAAAGAACATGTTAATCAATACCATAAAAGATGCTACCAGCAAAATCTAGGATGCGAAACTCCAAGGGACAAAGACCTGGTTTTCTTTATTTATTTTTAAATTTTTTTAAATCTTTATTTATCTTTGAGAGAAAGAGAGAGAGAGAGAGAGAGAGAGAGAGAGAGAGAGAGAGAGAGATTGAGAGCATGAGCAGGGAAGGGGCAGAGAGAGAGGGAGACACAGAATCTGAAGCAGGCTCCAGGCTCTGAGTTGTCAGCACAGGGCCCGACACAGGGCTTGAAGCCACAGACTGTGAGATCATGACCTGAGCCAAAGTTGGACGCTTAACCGACTAAGCCACCCAGGTGCCCCTGGTTTTCTTTAAAACATAAAGGGGGAAAGGAGGAGGACATCTATAGACTACAAGAGACTTAAGAACCAAGTCAACCAAATGCCATGTGTGCACTTTATTTGGATCCTGGTTCCAACAAACACTTGTAAAAACAGATAATCTTAAAATTTGATGTTAGGGAATTCTTATAATTTTAAGATATAAAGAGGTATCTGTTTATGTTTTTTTTTCTTTTTTAAGGCTCTTACAGAGCCTTTTAAAAGCTTTTTAAAAGCCTTTTAAGGCTCTTACAGATAAAGTAAGATTTTCAGATTTACTTCAAAATAATTCAGTGTGTGAACAAGTGGGAGGGTTGAGGTAGGCAGGCATTATGGATGGAGTAACACTGGCCATGGGTTGCTAACTGTTGAAGATGGGTAATATGTATATGAGGAGTCATTTTAGTATTCTACTTTTGTATGTGTTTGAAATGTCCACAATTCAAAGTTAAAAAACAAAACCAAAAAAAACAAAAAACAAAAAACAAAACCAACAACTTTCCCATAATTCTCTGCCAAGCAACTAAAAACTGAAACCTCTAATACTAAAGCTTCTCTAATAGCTTATATAATTCTCTGTGGGAGTATCTGTTACATGCCAGCATATTTTCACTATTAACAAACAAACATACGTAGATCCAAGAATTAAATTCATACAATGCCCCTTGAAAGGGGTTGCACTAGAGTGCAACCCACTCTCGTTAAATTCCTGGATAATTACAAAGATATTTCAGGGGAAGAAGAATGCACCAATCTGACCCTGTTAGCTCAGTCTGGTGACAAACTGAGTGAAAGAAAGTAAAAGAAAACTGTTAAAAATCACCCTTAATTGTAAAGAAAAATTGTTCTACATCCTAAGACATTGATTGTATTGTCCTGAAGTGATTTACTTCAAACTCAGTGAAACACTCTTAACTAAAATGGAGAATTCAGAATTGCAATGAACATGTTAACTGCCTGTCCCATCTGGAGTCTGTTATCTGTAAACTGTCCTGAACATTGCCCTGAGGTGCCCGTATTTCTACTACTGTCTAATCCTGGGCACAGGTGATCAAACCAAAGGCCAAACAATCCACAGACTAGCCAGGAAACAAGTTCTCACTCTCTCCAAAATTTGAACTAAGATCCAGTACATGGTCAAGTCTGTAAAAGCTGGCCTTGTAAAGGTATGTCAGCTTAGGGCTGGAGTCAATGCTGGGCCAAATACAATACCCACAGAGACAGAGGAGAATGAGAGAGCCATGTAGTTCCTGAAAGACTGACTGATAGAGCAGCTCTGTCTCCTTTCTAGTGTTAGTAGGTTCTGGTTCGCAACTAAATGATTGTCTGACAAAGACAAACGCAGAGTGAGTTTAACTTGAACTCTGTTATCAAGAGGTTAGTAGGCCAAGGACCTAGTTTTAACTAAGGTAGTGTCACAGCATGGGCTAGTGTTCTGGAAAGCTGACTTCGGTTTCTACCTTGGAGGAGAAGGCCCCCGAAGAACACATTTTAGTCCCTTGAAGCGACGTATGCTGAAGTATGTGGGTGAAATAAAGATGTACGAGATTTTCTTTTGAAGTGTTCCAGCCAAAAAATATAAAAGGGGACTAACTAAAACAAGAATGGCAGAATGCCGGGAACTGTTTCAGCAGGGTAAACAAAAGGACATAAGGCTATTTTATTTTTGTGATTCAAAAATTTCCATGGTAAATATAAAAAGATAATCTATTGAGCAGCCAACACACACACAACTCAAACGAGAATGGAAAACGCGCATATCTTTTCTGATACTTGTTTCAGAAATTAAACTGAGAGAGGTAAAAATTAAATTCTAGGTTACATTTCCCTAAACTTTAAGGAAAAAATATCCAAGGCCTTGAAAGAAGGGAGAGAATGTGGGTGAGCTGTTTAGGCTTATTTGTCACAAACCCCCCTGCCTGGAAGCCTTCCTTAAGACCTTGGCAACTCTGCGCCTTTATTTCTGGTGAAGTATGACACCTGCCCTGTCAGTCAGCCAAGTGGCCCTTGGCCTCACGGATTTGGAGACCTGAGTGTTGATCCAGGTACTTGCTCACTCAGACATCTGTGCTCTCTCGGAGAGTTTAATTGTCTGGAAAATCCTGTCCACCTGCTTCTCTGGCAGTTTGTCGGGCAGATTACTGTGACAGTAGCAGTAAAGACATTCCGCCAAGGCAAACCCCCACAGATGTAAAATGACTGCATTTTTAGTAGAACCCTTTCTGAGAAGGCGACTGTGAACACTGTTTACAGTTAAGAAGTTCTGCGGCCCACTCTAGCTAAATTCCTGGATAATCACAAAGATATTTCAGGGGAAGAAGAATGCACCAATCTGATCCTTTTAGCTCCGGCTGGTGACAAATCTGCTTCTCAGAGAAACGCAAGGTATGGCTGTCACCCGTGAGTTTCCACAGCGCTGGCTCTTTACTCCTGACACTGCCCCCGTCTCTTCACATCACCACCACAACACAAAAGATGCGCATGTTCATAATTTTACAACGACGGGCTCACAGGAGGACAGAGGCTCTGGTACCGTCCCACCCAGAGTTCTTCTCTTCTAATAATTCAAGTAGCCTACAACGTGTTGGCACAGGCTGTTAAGGGTCTGACTACAGGCAGCAACACCTTAGGGTGTCCTACGTGAGAATGCACCCTGGACCAACGCGTCTCTACCTGCAGCTGTTTAAGTTGCGTGCGGAGCTCGCTGTTCTCTTGGTCCTTTCCTTCGGAGAGCTGGGCTTTTCTGAGGGCATTCCTGAGGGCTTGCTTTTCCTTCTCAAGTTCTGCTTGAAGGGCCGACTGTTCTAACTATTGCCGTGGGAAGCAAACGGTATGAAAACATAAAACAGCGACAGCTTTTTCAATCTAAAAAGCCATAAATAAATTTACATACACGCACAATTCCTTGCTAGCTATGGTTTCATAGTAACTCCATTTTATGTCTGTACGCTCAGATTTCAAAGCCCAAGTTCATCTTTTTCACATGTCTCCTTCAACTATTAACACTTAAGAGTAGACATCACAATGGGCTCAGCCCAGATATACCAAATTAGAATCTCAGCGCTGGGCCCAAGGACCTACCTTTGAGATTCTGTGAGTGATTCAACAGCGACTGCTCCTCTTTTCCTCAGACCAGTATTTCTCAAACTGCGGTCCTCATCAAAAATCACTTGGTGTGCTTGTGAAAAATGCAGATGCCCAGACTACCTCTCAGACTCAATGGGCCAGAAGCTCGAGGACAGGGCCCAGGAATCTGCATTTAACAAGCATCTCAAGTGACTTCATAGAGCTAAAGTACACCAATTAGAGATCTGTGGGTCAGGGAGAGACTGCTGTGCTCCGTACCCTCAACATATGGCTTGAAGACCAATTCTGGCAGTGCTGATTTCAAGAAGGGGAGAGTCCCTTTCAATACCCAGTAAATCTGTGAAAAGGCTAGGCTGCTATAACACTTCTGTCAAGGCTCACGAGGGGGAAAAAAAGGACAATGGAAATACAACGGAGAATAGATCTTAAACTAGTAAAGGCCGGCTTGAAAACTTAAGAGAATTTATTTTTTATTTGAAATGAGATGCCATTTTATTTACCATTATTTAGAAATCTGTATTTATTCTGGCATTTTAATTGTTTTCCCCCAGCTTCCTATTTTTGCAGTCTGATCTTATCAACTGTAGTTTTGTAAACCTTGGCACTCTTGAGAAATATAATCCTGACAATTGTCAAGTGGTTTTGATATCTGATAAGTAAAGGGATACAAATTAACATAATTACTATAATAAGCATGACTTTTTTTTTCCTTTTCTAATCACACGAATGCTATTTTACATACATTCCTGGGATTTAAACTATCTTATTTTATGTCATTTTCATCCAATAAGTGCATACTGACCCCCTTCGTGACCAGGCACTGAGAAAAGAGAAACAAGCATATACATCTGGGTGTTCACTGTGCTCTGGGTCTAGCAAGAGAGACAGACAGTCTGAACAGATGATTATCAGACACATGATAAAATGTTTTAACTGAGCACAGGCTATAGGAAAACCAAAGCAGGATCCTGAACCCAGATTTCCAGCAGGCACAAGAGGAAGGTCGTGATGGGCTTCCTGGCTAAAGATGCAGCCTATGTGACTAACAGCTGAAGAAAATGACATTTTTAATCTGAGTAAGAATACACTGTAACTGGCCCGTCTGCCTCTCTGCCTTGATCTCTCACATTCCTGCCTACTCTTCTTCTTGCTCCTGGCATCCAAGAGCCATGCTTTCAGCACTTCAAATGCACTGTGCTCCCTCTCCTTGCCTCTGCCTAGAACATTCGTCCCTTACCCCTTCCCTTTGCACCCCCGCTGCCTCTGCACAGCAAAATCCAACTCACCCTTTCAGTGAGTTTCTCTAGGGCAGACTTCCCTGACCACCCCTCCCCTGCTATCCCTTTCTTTCTCCCACACCCGTGTCACCTACTGCACTGTGAGCTCCACAGGGACAGTGACTGTGCTGGTCACTGCAGCATCTACAGCACCTGGCCCTCAAAGGCCAATCAGTAAGCGGTTCTTGGGTGAATAATTATTTCTCTAATTTGCAAGTACAATATAAACTAGTAGATACTTCGTCCAACCCAAATAGAAAGTAGCAAAATAACATAGAACAAGGTGCTCTGGTGCCCAGTATTTCCCTTATCCTCACTATAACCCCTTTTACAGACAAGGAGGCATTTTTTCGGAGGCTCAAGAGCTATGACGTGATCTGCATGCTCACACAGGGACTCACAGAGGTAGTATCTGGACTCAGAGTATCTGACTCCAAAAATGTATACTCTTCCCATCATTCCATATACAGTATATGACAAAGTCTTTAATCTTGCATTTAATTAAAGAAAGGCTGATATGCTAAGACCACAGGGCTTGGATTCTAGATGGCTTTATGCTGCTGCTTACCTGGCTGAACCTTCTAAGTTTTTCCAACTCCTCCTTGAGCTGGCTGGCTTCAGCATCCCGTATTTTCAGCTGAGCCTCTAGCTCAGCCTCATAGGCACTGAGATCTCCCTGGGTCTGCTGCAGGGATACATTCACCTCATGCTGCTCCTGGAGGGCACTCTCCAGTTCTGCGAGCTCCTGTAAGGATTCGGTATGTTTATGGAACCCTCTGTTCTGCCTAAGCATCCGCAAGCCATCATAAGTAACCTGAGCACTGTGAACCAAATGGCCAGCCAATGCTGGCCTGGCACAGAAAGCCCTCATTAACAATACAATGAAGCCACAGGCTGTGCTTATCCAGGCTGGAAAACAAAGTCCTGACTAAATGTAATCAGAAAAATCAGTAAGCTACCAACATGTTTTCCAAAGTAACCATCTGTGTGATACTTTAAATGTGCCTGAATATGTAAGAAGAGAGGGGTATAAAATGTTAGGCCTATTCTCCATCAGACACTGGAATAAATGCTTTCACGTGTATTCTGTTGAACCTTCACGGTAACCGTGTAAGGCACGGCATTATCCTCATTTCACAGAAGAGGACAGAACGAACATGTAAGTAAACTGCACAAGGCTGCGCAGTTAAAAAGACAGGATATGAACCCAGATCTCTGACTCCAAAGCCCACACCCTCTTCTATTAAACCACAGCATGTTCACTTATTACAAGAACAAAATGGGACTAGAGCTAATATTAAGGATGACAGAGTAACTCGAGTGAGTACTGACAACAGAAATACATACTGATTGGCGTACCACAGTTCTGATTCCTTTTAGCCCGTCTGTTTTTTATGATTAAACATTACAGCTTTCACCTATTTATTTGGGATCTCAAAGAATTGGATCAAACGATTCTGGATTAAAGAGGAGGCTCTTGTGATAAGAACTTCCACAGAAGAGTTTCTCGGGGAGGTCTGAATTATTTGAGTTGCTTGTTCAAAATGCAAACTCCATATGCAACCAACAAAGGTCCAGAATATTTAGAGAATTCCTACAAATCATTAAGAAAAAGACAGACAATCCAGGAGAAAAAATGGACACAAAACATGAATAGGGAATTCACTGAAGAGGAAAGCTAAATAGCAAATTAACAAATGGAAGGTGCCCAGTCTCTCCAGTATTCAAGGGAAAATGCAGTTAAAACAAGATACTAGTTTATTTAGAGCATAGGGGATCAAGCTGAACAAACCACGAGAAAACAGCAGACAAATTCAGAATGTGGGACACCCTGTGGGACCACTGGCCTCGTCTCTACACATACATTTACACACACAGCTGTAAAAGGCATTCTCGGTACAACTGGCAAAATCTGAACATGGTTCAGATATTAGATGATATTAGGGAATTATTGTTAATTTTTCCAGGTGTAATAATGGTATCGTAGTGATGTAAGAAAATGTCCTGATTTTTAAGGGATATGTATTTAAGGGACGATGTCATGATGTTTGCCAACTTTCAAATAACTCGGGGGAAAAAACCAAATACAGCAAAATATTTTTTGAGTCTGGGAGAGCATATAGATATTCGCTGAACCATTCTCTCAACTTTCCTTATAAATGTAAAATTTTCATAATAAAAAGATACCATTTCAAATTCAGCAGGCTGGCAAACAATAAAACTGACAAAATGTTAAATTTCCTGAATGTGATAATTATTCTCTTAGATATTCTATGTTAGAAAATGTCCCTGTTCCTAGGAAATACACGATGAAATATTTAGAAGCTAAGGAGGATGAGGTCTACAACTAATTCTCAAATGGTTAGAAAAAAATTCATATAAAAGTATGTAAAAATTATATATGAGAAGAAGAGAAAGCAGATGTAGCAAAATATTCACTGAGGACTCTGAATGTGGGGTACAGTGAGTTATGTGGATTATTCTTGCAACTCTCTTGTGAATTTAAAATTATTTCAAAATAAAAGCTTAAAAAATAAAAGTTGGGCCACACTAAGGTGTTAGCAAGGATGTGGTATAGTGGTGGCCCTCACATTGCCGGTTGGAGTGGAAACCGATCGAATCACTATGGATGGTAATTTGACATGTAATGAAGTTGAGCAGGCACATACCCTCCGACTCACAGTTCCAATGTGAACATAGTCCCCATGCTCAAGATTGTGTGCAAGGATGTTACGCTCAACATTGTAATAGCAAAAGACCAGAAACCACCTAAATGTCCTCCAAGAGGAGAACGGATAGGCAATAACTTTGTGGTAGCTACCTACAACGGAATGCTATATACCCTCACGAAAATAAGCAAAGCAGAGCTATATGTATCAACGTGTATAATTTCCCAAAACATAAATAGAAAGGAAGACAAAAGTGACCAAAGAATATGTACACTATGATATCTTTTATATAAATCTTAAAATTGTGCAAAACAATGCTACATATTGCTTATGGATGACTTTATATATAATAAAAGAGAGATGCAGGGAAATAAGTATATTCAAGATTCTGTTACCTCTGTAAGGAGGTACACACAGGGTTTCGAATATATCCGTAGTTTCATTTCTTAAGCTGAGTTGTGAGTGCATGGTGTTAAAAACAATTTTTAACATTTTTATCTGCCTGAGAAATTTCATAATGCTGCATATATGACCTCAAACTTCCAGCACAAACCCTACGAGGGATGAAATTTGGGAATATGGGTTCTCATGCAAGATAAAGTTTGTCAAACAACTAAAACAGATCAAGTGAAATCTCCAAATGAATGGCAACAAGCCAGGTATAGAAGGGTAGAGTTTACAACACGGCCTCTTGTTTGGTAAATAGTTAAAATTATGAACAAGAAAATTATGTTGTGCTTAATTTTGCTGTACAAATAACAATCACTTAATACAGCTAATGTAACAGCTACAATTTCGCATTGTTTAGAGTTATGGGATAACACATTTCAGGGATAGAAATTCAGCTAAAATAACCTTCCTTTTCTTAGTAAAGGAAAAATAATGATTCCAAGTGTGTCACACCTGGTGGGGGGGAACCCCACTAAATAGCCACTGCGACTTTTTGTCACTTCAGATTGCACAGCTGCTAACTTCCTTAGCTATCTTAATTTGGACGTCACCTACTTCTGAGGCTCAGGAAACAGGTAAGAAGAAACAAATCATACCTTCCTCATATTTTCTGCATCTATGGCAACTATTTCCAGTTGGTCCCTTTCCTGCTCGACCTCACTCAGTCTCTGGAGCAATGTCTCTTTCTCATCCTGTAGCTTTTTGCACTCATTCTGGGCCTGGGTTGCCTGGCCTTTGATAGTCTGCAGGTATTCTTGTAACCCACTGATGACACTCTCTAAATCCTTCTTCAGGGCTTCATTTGCTGCTATTTGTCCTAAGCAAAATGGAAAAAGGGAAGGTGATAATGTATACAAGAAAATGCTTTCAAGATACAGAACTACAGCATTTAGTCTCCTTAGTTATTTGTTACTGGCTAAGAATGAAACTGTAAATGGTGTACTATCTCATTTTTTCTTTTTCAAGATATAATGATAGTTTTTCCCCTCTCTGGTCCACAGTACAGGACTACTAAGTAGCTACGCAATAAAAACAGTATATTCAGTGGGCATGGCTTACAAAATGCTCAATTCAGGCTATAAAAAGTTTAAAATAAAATAATGAAAGTAAACTTTTCTAAATAAATTTCCAAATAAAATAATGAAAAATGTGCAGCAACACCGTGAGTTCTTGCTGCTAGATACACAAAACAAAACCACTCAACATAGAAGACTAATCCAAGACCGGCAGCATAAACATGTAACTTGAAGACTTATAAAAAAAAAAACAAACCACCAACCAAATCATATACTGGGTGCTTACATGTGCCAGGCACTTTACGAACACTACCTCGTTTAATCTTGCCAACAACTAATGACTGAGACAGAAATAACTTGTCCCAGGCCACACAGCTGATAATGGCAAAACGGGGATTGGGATCGTTTTACACTACTACAACCTATATTATCTTCCTTTCCCACCATTATGGCAAAGTCACAATCTCAATCTGCATTGCAAATGTAGGTCCTAAATTCTTCCCATACTCTCCTTATAACTAGAAACTGAATGCCCTGGTGTCAATGGGCTCTTTGTTCCTGAAAGGATTATATGCTTTGAAAGAGAGTGACATGCCCCAGCTTACCATGATTATACACTGGCTTCTAGCCTACTGAATGCAATGACCTGACTCACTAGGAATCAATACAACAAAACTAAAATTGAATTTTTTTGTTTTTTACTTTTTACTTTGATGAAACAAGTACTTTGGGTACTCTGCAAATATTTCCCTATCAAACACTAGTACGAACAACTGAGGCATATCAGGATTAATGCCTGCCTGCGTGTCACTTGTCTTTTATTAATACTAGAACTGATTTACCTTAAATCTTACTTAAATTCTCACCTTCAGTAAGCTGTTGTTCAAGGTCCTTAATCTCTTCAGTCTCTTTGGCAATTCTAGAAAGTATCTCATCCAAACGGCTTTCAAGTTGTTTGTACTGCTTGTTCATGATGTCAAGTTGTTGTTCTTTACCTCTTTTCTGAGCCTTCATATGGCACTGAATTGAAAAAAAAAAATTAACAAAGTCCTGAGTTCCTTATACTCTTAAAAAAAATAATAATGTTTACCATTTCTAAAGGCAGAATGGAAAATAAAATGTAACGTTTTGAGTCTATTTGTGTCAGGCCTTGTGTTGTTTTCACGCAGTGGTTTTCATTTAAACCTCATGATAACTTGATCTGAAAATCACCTCCATTGTACAGATATGCAAATTGAAAATCAAGGAGATTAAATTATTTTTCCAAGGGTACAGCCACGAGGTAATGTAGCCAAGCTCAATATTCTCTGCAGGGCATTAAAAACCAATTAAAATTGGTTTCCAAAATGTTAACTGATTTTTATACTCAGTATATAGCCATAGAAAATGAGTGTATTCTAAAATGTTAACAAGAATTATATCTGGGTGGAAGGATTACAGATTTTTTTAATGAATATTTTTAGTACTAAACATTTTGTAATAGACAATACCTTTTTAATCAGAAAAGCACATTAAACACACTTTTTAAAAAAAGGTTTCTTAGGGAGAAACAGAGACATGGAAGAAACACTTACTTAGAATTCAAGTGTATTTTTGATTCCTTAGACAAAGAAACACATGATTTTTAGGTTCGATAAACTGGTAGCTGAGACCTACACCATTCAGCCCAGTCACTGTCAAGATGGAGGGCCACACGGAGGCACACTCCTCTACCAAGACATATGCCCCTGGTGGAAAACTGAGTTTTCCCATATTCACACAGCCACTCACACCCCGAGAGCCACCGCATTAGGGAGCTACTGTCAACTGAAAACTGGATTGTACTTCCAGGTGGGCTCAGGGAAGAAAAAAACAACTGAGAATCAATGTCTGGCTTAACTCTTCTTTTTACATGTGAAAACGGAATCTCAGATCTACCAATGACTTGCCCAGGTCTTCCTTAGAGGCAACTGTTCATGTGGAGACAAAATAATTCTCCAGAGAACCTTTGCCCTCTCACTGACATCCTCAGGGCTCCGGTTTGCCCCCACGGGATCAGAGGAACAGAACAATAAACCAAGAGAACGTTAGCAGGAGAAAGAAGTGTATCACAGGCCGAAGAGCCAACTCCAAGGCTCTCATGGCTAATACCCATTTGATTATAAAAGAACATTTCTCAATTTTAGATGTCTGCTGCCACCAAAGCCAAGAAAGAAAAGTCTCTTCATTTTTAAGGAACAAGTGAATGAGAGCCTGGTCAGATGGTTTTTGTTTAATAGAAACTTGGTGGAATTTTCAAAACTTTTCTTTCTCTGCCCTCCTAACACCAATCTGAAATCTTTCTGGAAAGGTAAGTGCAGATAACAGCTTAAATTCTAAGTACATTTAGAATTTGTATGGCTCAAGAAAGAATTAAAACAAAAACAAAAAACTCCTGCATTCATGTCTCTCTTAATAAACCTTTAAAATTCACCATTAAAAATTCCACTGAAATCTCTTTACACGCAGGGCAAAAAACCCAAAAAAGCTCAATCTGCCAATGATTTGCATTAAACACATGGGAGCAAAAGTAGATTCTGCGATTTTCACAACTGTGGCGCTCACAAGAGTTATAAAAACAGGAACTTACATCTCTGACTCCTCCTCCTTTCAAGTCTTTTGCAGAGAGAGAGAGAAAAGGATCATACCTTAACTTAACATTTGTCCTGTTAGAACTGAGCCGTTGAGAACAGGGAAACTGTGGGCGGAACACTTTCTAAGGCTGTTTTCAAATTCACGTGCACTTCCCTCTCTGACAGCCACATTTTTGTCATCGGCTTGGAGTCTCAGTAACTTCCCAGGGCTTCAAACCACATTCTTGGCGGAGAGTGAGCGGCAGCCCAACCCATCCAATCACGAGCAGCCTCTGCGGGCAGGCCCCACCCTCCGTGCTTTAAATCACAACACAGGAAGCTTCCGAGGACCAATCACGCACAGCCTTTGCAACAGATTACTACAGGCTAATTCCCTACAGAGAACAGTCAGTTACCTTTTGCTTCCACAGGGCATTGCCAGGTAGGGAAGAACAACACAAATCTTCCTTTATTATGGTTGCTGCTGTGGTGTTTGTGCCTCTACCTATGAAGTGTGTGTGTGTGTTTTTTTATAGCTAAAATGGGATTTGATTTTTAAATAGTACTTTTTCCTTTAGAAACCTAGTTAAATGCTTTCGTTTGTTGAAAACTTGCCTAGGTTTGGCTCTTAGCTAATTTTAAAAATAATTAATCCCTGTACACCTTTAGTTCCTTTGTGGGGAAAGGGTCATTGTAGTAGCATAGCATGGGCTCAGCCTCTTCCTAAAAAGATGAATTTAGGAAATCATTTCATCTTTTAAAATCACACTTTCATCTTATGCAAAATTTTTAAAAATGTCCTCAGCCATATGGACGCTGTGAGAAAGTTCCTCACCAGTATATGCAAAAAACCCCAGCATAATGGAAAACATCATTGGCACTTAATATATTTGTTTTCCACCAATCGCAGACTGACATACTGTTTTCTAATCTCTCAAAAACTTTTACTTTTAAATTCTATTTGCTACGTAGAAAAATATCTGCTTACATAATAAAACTTAAGTGGATAAAAGTCTATCCACACCTATAGAAAAGTATGCTGGGATCCCACTCCTGATTCCTTCCCTCTTGCTAAAATGTTTATATTTTGTAGAATATGAGGAGCCTAAACCTAGCCAAGAAGGTGACTTTGTGCAAATCAGAAAAAAGACGCTCCCTCAGGGTGAACAAATTAAAAAGAGACATCCTCTGGTGCTTTGGCTAAAGCTGTAACCTTAAAAACTCAGTAGCTTTAACAATACCAAAAAGGAGCCTGGGTGGCTCAGTTGGTTGGGCATCTGACTCATGATTTTGGCTCAGGTCATGACCTCACATGGGGTTCAAGCCCCATGTCTCTGCTGCCAGTGCAGAGACTGCTTTGGATCCTCTCTCCCCCTCCCCTACTCTCTCTCTCTCAAAAATACATAAACTTAAAATATATATATTATTGACCATATGACATATTACTGGAAAATCTACAATTTTTTCGCATAAGGAAAATTCTTTAAAATAATTAAGTCCTCTTTTACTTTCAATTTTACTAGTCTTAAGCTTTTGTTAGAAGACACCTTATGTCTGTGAATGATAAGGTTACCTCTTCTCAAAATTATCTATGATATTTTATTAAAATGTTTAAAAGGATAAATAACAAATATTGAAAGTAATTACAGTGTATTGTTCTTACCATGTCAAATTCTATGATATCTCTTAATCCAGAGATTTTAAACTTCCTTTAAAATATAACATTATTATTCAAAGCATACCAGTAAAATATGCAGGAATTTTTTTTTACTTCCTTTTTTACCAATACTGGGTAAAATGTAAGCTATTACTAAGACTTCTCAAGACAGAGACAACTTAACTCCATCCTGTAGCCACCTGCCCACCTACGGCCACATAGGAGGACACACTCTAGAAAAATGTTTCCTTTTTTAAGGAAGAAACAAAACAATATGAAACAAATAGCTTTAGAATATTTGCATAAAGGATTAAAGAGGTAGAAAAAAGATTCTGGAGCCTTTTCAGCTCTCCCATCTCACCACCTTGTTCTTAAGAAAATAAGGCAAGAAAAGAGAAAGGGTAAAGGTTTGGACAGCACCTTGCAGCAGGTTTCTCTTGATTTGAAATACAACGAAACTCAGTCACTTAAAAAAATAAGTACCATGCATCTATCATTCTCTTAAAAGCTATCTCCTTCAAGCCTTAGGTTTTGTTTTCAACACAGTGATAGACACACACTCACTCACACACACACACAGGTATAAAATACACAACCAGATATATATGACAGACACACACATCCATAAACATATATATCACTCAAATCTGTGCATCAAACTCAAAGACTTTCAGAAAGAACTCTGGGGCTAAAATGAAGAGACATAATTTCTAGATGGAATGATATTCTAGTCCCCATAAAACAAGCCAAAATCTCTCCATTTGCTTACATGTTTTGGGTCTCTGGAATCCAGGCTGTCTAGGGCTATTTGCAGGTCCTTGATCTCATTCTGCTTTTCAGCAATTTCTTGCCTTTGCTTTTCCATCTGTGTTTCGAGATCCACAACTTCTTGGCGTAACTTATTGAGAAGTTGTATCCTACTACCCAACTGCTTGAAAAGAAGATCTTTCTCTGCTTCTGAAATCTAATCCCCCACACACCCCAAAACAGAATTAACAGAGGATAGCAACAGTGATTTACAAATTTAAAGACGATGATTTCTAAAATTCTAAAAGGTATTCTGTGCTCTACCAGTTTTTTAAATAAAAGTTAATGTAAAAGTCATCTAGGCATTCCATTCATCTTATACTTTTATGCTTATTACATGAGGAAAATCTCACTTTATAAAAGTTTATGAAAACTCATAATAGGTAAAAACGAAGTTGTCATTCAGTATAAGCAACTCGTAAATTATTAATAATAACCATAACATTAATGGTAGTTGACTTCGCCCTTACCCTTGTTACTAGCATGTCATCTAAATTATAGTGTAATGAAAAATGTAGGCTTACATGTACTCATTTAAAATAATTTTTTTCAAGCACATTTTATAAGCATCCATGTATTTCAACATTATATACATTATTTACATCTATCAATCTATTTATATAAGCTCTGGCCAACATTTATTATAAAACATTCTTTTTTAATTAGTAAGCTCCTTCTTGATGGCTCCCTTCACCTCAGGTCCCACTTCCAACCCATTTTGAAGTCTGATCAGTTCACTGCTACATTTTGCTGACAATCAGTGTGCATTCTCTCTGCATCCACCGTCACCCTCCTGGTCCAAACCATTGTCATCTCTTGCCTGTACTCAACAACAGCCCCCTGAGACATGGGACACATCCCCATTCTTTCCATTTCCCTCACCCCATTTTGCTCTCATGCAGTAACCAGAGTGACCTCACAATAACACAAATAGGATTAGCCATTCTAACTTCCTCAAGTCCTTCAAAAGCTTCCCATTACATTCCGAATAAAATCCAAACCCCTTACCACAGCCTGTGAAACCGGTTGTTTACTCTTTACCCTCATCTTCCGGAACACTCTCCCTCACTCCACGGAGCAATCTCTAGTGTCAAGGTCTTTGTGCACACTCTCACTTCTGCCTGGAATACCTGACCCCCTAACTCTGCCTCGCTGGCTCCTTGTCGTCCTTTGGGTTTCAGCCTAAATGTCACCTCCTCAGAGAGGCCTCTGTGGTCCTCACAATCTAAATTTTATCTTTTTTACTGCCTCTCCTAATTTTCTATTTTTTTACTATAACACATTGTTGTTTAACTATATTATTTTTTCTTTTTTTTTTTTTTTTCTACTGTTTATTACCTATTTCCTATGCATGTGGGAGGGAAACATACCTGTTTTATTCATCACTCTGGGCCCAGCCCAGACAGGGACTAGCATATAGTAAGCTTCCAATAAACTTGAATCAATTTCTAGTTAGTATATAATTTTAAAATCACAATAGTGTATCTTTTAAAATAATCTACAATTTGAACTTCACATTCTTGCCTTACCTACTGTGGTATGAATGCAGTTACCATCATAATTTTGAAATACTGCTTTTTACAAGTTGCAAATAACTGAAATCTTTTACACACTGAAAAACTGTCAAAATACTTCCTTTTTAAGTTTCTCCCTGTGCAATCACATCATGGGTTTGAGCTGCTTACTTCTGCATGACAAACTTTCCGAGAGTGTATTAATTACTTCTTTTTGTTCACCATATTTTATATCATTGACATTTTTGCTGCTTGTGTTTGATAATGTTCATGTATAGTAGAGATGTCTTCTGACTCTTAACCTAGGTCCCAGGATCTTAAAGGTGGGTAGTGCTTAATCAGATTATAACAGATACAACAGGAAACAGCAACTTCCCTGGGTAAAGGAGACACTTTCCTACTGAACATGTATTTTTACATAAATTAGACGTCATTTACTTCTACGTACTTTATAAAACACTAATAGGATGTGATCATGGGTGGAAGGAAAATGTAATTGGAAAATGCTAGAACCAAAGCTGACTCTGAAAACTGTTACACCGTAATTAATTAGGCAGCACTGATTTAAAATGTTTTACGTGGTTATGAAGGGAGAAAACCTTTAATATTTTGCATTTCCTCTTGCATTGCCACTTTGCTTTTACATACTTTTTTAAGCTGTATCGCTTCTTCCAGTTGTTTAAATTCCTCAGTAGCTCTTAAAATTTGTTGTTCTGCCTTGTCTATTTCATCATGTAGTTCTGATAGTCGAGTTTGCGCTGCAAATTTAAAAACCATGCAGACAGACACAAGAAAAATCTTGAATTCTCAAATTTCCATGAGATTTTTTTTCTTCACAATAACCACCTCCTCCCAATTAAATTGTCATTCTAGATCACAGAAATTAAAAAAAAAGTAATTTCTTATGACGGTTTTCCTCTCAGTTAATCTCTAGTTTCATCATAGGCTATAGAACTATAATTGATAATTATATCAATTATATTATAATTGATATTTAATTGATTGATTAATTAATTGATAATTATATCAATTATATTGTATTATATTGTAAAATTCTTAACATTAAAGGGGCTTTACTTGCTATGTCCAATAGTAAACTCTTTTGAGCAAATAAGGTTTTTATTGATAGATACACACTTCTTTGTCACTAAGTTATAATTAAGTTCAAGCTGTAACAAAAACCCTGTATTTGAGGTAATTATTTTATGATAGGGCTCAAAATCAAGAAATTCACCACTGAACACTCTTCCAGCTTGGGGTGGGGGTGATCTCCAATCAATTACTCTCTACCTCAAACTTCTAATTTCTCTGTCTCCTTCCCTTCCTATAAAACTGCCTCCTATAAAACCATGAGCCCCTTGAAGCTAGTTTACACAAATATCTGATTTATTTCTGCTTTTCTCTTCCAGAACTTTGTACAGAGTGTATGAGATGGATATCTCAGGTCTCTCTTCTCCCCTCTCCAAGTCAGCCTCTCTACTGGCCTTCCCTGTTTTCCATTTAGCTACCAACCAAGGAAAGATGAGCTACTCCACTGGATTGTTAAAGAGCCCCACCATGGACCATAATTACTAAGGGGATGCATAAACTCAGTTCTGCTTTCTGCTTCCGTATCCATGAAGCCCATCGAGTAAGTGGAGTTTGCCATTAGCAGGGTCTCTAAGTACCCTTTTGGATTGACTTCTTCCTCTTTGTGACTTGCCAGGAAGTGGTAAGATCCTTTCAATCGGATGTTTTGGGACAGGTTAGGAAGAGTCAGAAGCTGGTCTTAGGCCCAAGCCTGAGGAGGGTGCACTGATCCAGCTTATCCAAAGTACTGCTTTAGGTTTTGGCTACATGTATAGTAATCAGTTAAGTGTACTTGCTACAATTATGACCAATTAGCCTTTGAGTGTGCAGCTCCAATGGTGAGAAGGACCTGCTGGCAGGTCAAGATTTAAGCATTCTTGGATCCCCTGGACATACTGCCACCAAATTACTGTCAAGAACCCCATTCTTCAACATAACAGGAATTATTAAAAAATAATTTGCTCCATGAATTACTACTTTTGTTTTAGGCTTTTCATGTAAACAACACTACAGTAACCTTCAGCATGATTACTCAAAAGAATTGTAAAACAAAATTCGCCTATATATCCAATCTTTTTACATTTTTAAAGAATTTAAAATAACTTTTGTTAACCTGCACTTATTTTTTTTTCTTTGTCTTCCAGTTGTATGTCCAGTGGCATATGGGCTCTCAAGTTCACGTGCTCATTTTTGAGTTGTTCCCCTTCATCTGGCTCCATCCTTACGATCTTTATGGTCTGGGCATTTGGAATAATGTAACTCTCTGTAGTGAACATATTTCTCTTATATCTGGATTTGCCAATGTAGGGACTTTCATCTGGGGTTTTATCAATTTCGACATACTAAAAGCAAAATAAGTAAAGATGTATGGTTTAATAAGTAACTTCTAAGCAGCCAGGTAAAAAATATATACTTTTTTTTTTTTTTATCTTACCCTTAACATACCAAAAAAGAACTAAAACAAAAAATGGTCTCAAGGTGTTCCTCTTCCCATCCTCAAAGAGTGGGTTTAGCTTGGTTGATTAAAGAACTGCCTACAGGTATGTGATTATTAGCATTGCTTAATCTCTCAAATCAGAAATTTCAGTGTTTTATTTTGGTTTCTTAGCTGATATGTAAGTAAAACCCCACCTAATAAGTGATAATAATTGACTTTTTTATGAAATAATATTATGATATTCGTTGGAATCACAGATTCCCTTGGGGCTTTTTACCTTTTTTTGGAGGCTGCTTTAACTTACTGAACCAAAAATTCACTGTTTCAAGCAAAATATGTTTACTCTGAAAGTGGAATGTCCCTTGAAAATTTCTTTCCACCATCTGCCTCCCCCCACTCCACTCCCTGCTGGCTTTAACTGTGGATTACGAAGAAGTTTAACTCACCTCTGATGGATAATAATTTAGTGGCTCAAATTTGGCATCAATTTTATAAAAGGCCAATTCCTGTTCCATCTCATACTGTTTTTGACACGCTCGCATTAGTTCCATGGTCTTCTGTTTTAGCTATTGGTCCAATTTGATATGAAACAACATACAGTGTCAGTAAGTTAGTATACAAGTATGATGGTATGGCAAGTTCTAATCATAGCTAATAATTAGATTGTTTTAAACCTCGCAGCAAACAGCAGAACACTCACGGCATTTTGTTTTCATTCTAAAGGATTATAAAGAATGCAATATAAAATTACCACTTCATAAGAGATCACATAAAAGACCTTTGAAGTTTATATGCTATTTCAGGGTATAAAGATTTAATGAATAAAGATTTAAAAACTCATCTAAATTTGCTTTATCCAAACGTGAAAATAATTCTGTATCAATTATTTTTATGTAATCTATTAAGTACCTGCTTCCAGATTGTCCAATAATTAACACTAATTTATTTAACTTACTCTACAATTTTAATAGCAGCTTCAAATTATGGATGGAAATGATATTTGGGATTAATTACAAAGGAATCAGAAGAAGGAGTGAGAAGGAGGAAATTAAGAGACTGGTTTTAATTGTTGTACTGTTGTTGCTGTAGTATCTCAGTGTTCTGAACATTATTCTTTGTAATAGAGGATAAAGGATGTAAATAATGTCAATCAGATCCCAATATGTAATATTACATTTTTAATAAAATAATTCTACTATAATTACGGTTTACTTATTCTTAGAAATTGTTAGAGCTAGAAGAAAAGAGATCATCCAATTTAATTCTCTGAAATATAAGTAAAGAAATTGAGTCCTAGATTGGTGAGCTGACTTGTCAAAAGTTACACATGAGATTAGTGGCAGATGCTAAATATTTTATTAACTACCACTACGAGCCCCCTTTCTACTAAACCAATCCGGTGAGTTCATTTCAAAGGTCTGCTAAGTGATTTTTGTCTTTTTTATTTTTTGACAGGGTCTGATAGTAGTACCAGACAAAAACATGCAGAAAAACTTCATTAATATAAAAATGCAAGCTGAAGAGAGTAAGACATAAACAGACAGGAACATTTTACAAGGCCCAGGAAATCAAAGTCGTGCAGGATTTAGCTTACAGTCATCTCCTGATTATCCATCAAAATGGAAGTAAGGCTAACTGGGATAACAGGTAATCTTGATCAAGTACTCACTGTATGGGAGACACTGTGCTAAGCCTTTTTTACGTGTGCTGTCTCACTGAATCTTCACAACTACCCTATGAGATGATAAAGGCTGCACCAGGAGGCTAGATAATTTGCCCAATTGCACAACTTGTAGTGGAAGAGGCAGAGTTCAATTCCAAGTCTCCTGGATTTCAAATTCAACACTCTGTCTGCCGCTGCAGGGTGTTCAGCTCATTACCCACATTGATGTTCTCACTGAATGCTCGCTCTTAAGTCCCTGAATCTCAAGAAGGCAACTCACAACCAACAGCATCAACTAATCTTGGGCTTCTCTTCCCAAAGAAAGATCATTGGCAGTAAGGCCCAAACAAAGGCAAATGTGACGGGATCCATGGACAATGTAGGGACTTGTCTCTGCAGGCAAATGATACATACTCTGTGCATCTTAAAATTACCTTGTGTCTCTTATAGAGCTAGGCGTAGCATTTAGTAAGCATTCAATAAATGTCTGCTGAAGAAATGCATAAATGAGAGCAAATGAGGAGTCTAAGGACCCGGAAAGTAAGGCTAGTTACGGTACTAGCTGTGGATAACCAAGAGTTGACTGCAGTTAACATATTTACCAATAAGAAAAAGGATACAAATTCTTTCCTTCACAAATTCACAGTCCTATGTAAACATCAATTAAAAAAATTACACACACACACACACACACAAGCACATTTCTTGAGAAGGCAAGCCAGATTCAACACTTAAAATGTACATGAGCATATTAATACAAGGTATCATGCAAACCATGAAAAACACAGTGTGCAATTCATCCCTGAAGGAACTACCTTTAAGGAAGAATAAAGAATCGGCAGAAAATGCTCTGCAAGAAACCAAGACAAGGGCTAAAAGGAGAAAAAAGCAGACAGAGACCATCACCTGGAGAACTTTAGGGAGTTAAGCTGTAGTTAAATAGAAGCTGCTCTTGACTGAAAACTTACCTTAGGAACATAATGTTATTAGAACCTGCACCATTCTTATATGGACACATTTTACCATCATTCTGACTAGGTTACAGATGTACCACTTTCCATTACCTATTAATTCAACTCAAATTATTTTCACCTGTATTACCTTACTTGGTCCTCACGACTCTGTGAGGCTGGCAGGACTTGCAAAAAGACAAAGAGTAATATTAACATTAAAGTTAATTAAAGTTAATATTTGTTGGTGGCAGGAGAAGGGGACTATTATAGTTTAAATGGCACCAGAAGTTTTACTTCATTGTCACTACATTTCTTTTATAGGCTAATTGACCTGCTACCTGAAGAATTACTTTATGAAACTGGAAAGCATGATACAACTAAAGAAAATATTATCACCAAATAGTCTGCAGAAGATAATGGAAAGTGTTTTTCAAAAGTAGGCTCTTAGAATAAGATCCAGAATTCTTTTTGTAACATAGTATAGTCTTTTGGAATAATGAAAGAACAGGCAAATACATATGCAATACTCAACTCTCCAACAACTAAACAAAAGTGAAATTAAAGCAATGAGATTCTACTTTTTTCCTATCCTATTTACACGTTCAAAATAATAATATCAAGTGGGGAATTGGGCTCTTTCACTCACTGCTGTAGAAGTATAAAGCTGTTATAAGCTTTTAATGTTTACTAAAATTTAAGATGCAAATTACACAGTAATTCCACTTGTGATTTAATTTTTTTAAAATTAAAGAAAGAGAGAGAATGAGTGGGGGAGATGGGCAAAGGGAGAAAGAGAGAGAATCTCAGGCACACTTCACGCTCTGTGTGGAGCCCAATGCTGTGCTTGATCCCACAACCCTGGGATCATGATCTGAACCAAAATCAAGAGCCAGATGTTCAACCAACTGAGCCACCTAGGTGCCCCTAAATTTTTCCTTGAACTCATAACCCCAAGACTCAGAGTCACATGCTCTACCAACGGAGCCAGTCAAATGCCCCAACTTGTAGTGATTTATACTAAGGAATTACTATTATGAACGCATAGGAATATACACACATGGATTTTTCTCTGTATTATTGTTTCTAATAAAAAAGTGGAAGCAATCTAAATATTCATCAATAAGAGTAGGTTAAATTATGGAGTACCCATATAATGGAACACAATACAGACTTTGAAAAAAATAGATTTGTGTGTACGTGTGTATGCACATGTGGGTATGTTTTTTAACTTGGAGAGCTATGATATACGTTGTTTTGTAAAGAATAAGATGCATAATCAAAAATACAGGAAGTTTCTTTTTTATCACACAACATTTAGAGGTACATATATTCAATTACATATACATTACATAATATTCTATAAGCATAGAAAACAAAAAGAATATATATTAACATCCAGGGAATAGGGAAGAGAAAGAGTGAAACCTTCACTGTCTACTGTATACATTTGTGTTGTCAAAATTTGTTATGATAAATATATAATAACTTTGTATGTAAATATGTTTTTAAATGGTTAATGGTAAAAATAACATCATAAGAGCAATGTCTTCTAGCCAAAAATAGTGAACAAAAGCCCAGCAAAAACTGTTGACAAATAACAAAACATTTATTCACAGCAAAACATAAAAAAGATCAGTAACTCAGGAAAATTTATTAAATGTTCATAAATACCAAGTCAAAGTCATACCATAGTAAGTATTGTTTTTTATATATGTATTTTATTTTTAAGGTTTATTTTTTATTTTTAAGTAGGCTACATGCCCAACGTGGGGCTTGAACTCATGAACTCAAGATCAAGAGTCATGTGCTCTATTGACTGAGCCAGGCAGGCGCCCCTATATTTGTTTTTTGTTTTTAAGTTTATTTATTTATTTTGAGAAAGAGAGAGTGCATGTGCGCATGCTAATTAATGGGAGAGTGGCAGAGAAAGAGGGAGGGAGAATCCCATGCAGGCTCCTTGCTGTCAGCGTAGAGCCCAAAACGGGGCTTGAACTCACAAACTGTGAGATGATGAAATCAAGAGTCAGACACAACTGACTGAGAGACCCAGGTGCCCCTATATTTGTATTTTTTTTTAATTTTTTTAACATTTATCTTTATTTTTGAGACAGAGAAAGACAGAGCATGAGCGGGGGAGAGGCAGATAGAGAGGGAGACACAGAATCGGAAGCAGGCTCCAGGCTCTGAGCTGTCAGCACACAGCCCGACGCGGGGCTCGAACTCATCAACTGAGAGATCGTGACCTGAGCTGAAATCGGACACTCAACCAACTGAACCACCCAGGCGCCCCCCTATATTTGCATTTTATTTTTTTTTTTTTAATTTTTTTTTCAACGTTTTTTATTTATTTTTGGGACAGAGAGAGACAGAGCATGAACGGGGGAGGGGCAGAGAGAGAGGGAGACACAGAATCGGAAACAGGCTCCAGGCTCCGAGCCATCAGTCCAGAGCCTGACGCGGGGCTCGAACTCACGGACCGCGAGATCGTGACCTGGCTGAAGTCGGACGCTTAACCGACTGCGCCACCCAGGCGCCCCTATATTTGCATTTTAAATACAAATGCTAAGTGGTGGCTCAAAGAGTGCACTGCTAAAATAAAACTGATCGTCACAAAAATTTCCAATGATTAGGTTAGGCATCAATCTACTCTATTATGAAATAGAGAGCAACAGATATAAAATTACTGGTAATTATCAGATTATTAATATCACATATGTCTCTCATGATGTCCTCCTGGTATATATCATCTTTTCTTTTTTTCTTAAGATTTTTCTAAAGTAATCTCTACACCCAGCATGGGGCTCAAACTCATAACCCCAAAATCAAGAATCACATGCTCTTCTGAATGAGTCAGCCAGGTGCCCCTGTATCATCTTTTTTCTCAGGCAAAGAAGAGCTCAAGAAGGAGGTAGTCAAGTATTCAGATTTGAAGAAATAATTTCCATCTCTACACAGAGGAGGAAACACTTTTCTTGCTAAAAACTTTAAGTGCGTAAGCAGAATTCTTGTCAACAAATCAAGTCATTCAAGCCAGCATGCCAATCTTGAAAAGGGGGGTGGTGCAAGAAAAAGATAAATGTATCAAGGATTCTGCTAGTTATATGAGAAATCAAATACTCTAAGTTATACACAGAGCAGAAAAAAGAATGGTCAAAAGAAAAAAAAAAGCAATAGCTATTTTTTTTATAGAATCAAATTATCTGGGTTGAAAAAGCCTTTAAAGGTCATGTAGTCTGGGGTGCCTGGGTGGCTCAGTCGGTTAAGCGGCCAACTCTTGATTTCAGCTTAGGTCATGAACTTATGATCAGAAGGTGCCAGACCCAGAGACTTCAGAGGCCTTGAGTCCATGTTCCGTGAAGAATGGCCAAAGCAACAGGGGTGTCCAAGCTGGAGAAGAGGAGATCTAGCGTGCGATGAAAATTACCTTCGAGAGTCAGAGGACTGTTTTATGGAAGAGGGACTAGAGTTACTGACCTAGGTGCCAGAGAAAAATTTAAGAAATGGCAAATAGAATTATAAGAAAACAATTTTTCATCTGGTAATAAAGAAGAAATTTCTAATAGCTGTCCTGAGGTAAAATGTGGTAACTCTGGAATGTGATTGCTATCACTAAAACAGGCATCTATGCTCAGGTTTTAGAGAAAAGAGAAAAAACATTAGATAGGGAGATGGACTAAATGACCTTTATTTCTTTGTTGGTTTTTATTTGGTTGTTTAAAGTCTATTTATTTTGAGAGAGAGAGAGTTGGGGAGGGGCCGAGAGAGAATCCTAAGCAGGCTCCACCCTTGGCACAGAGCCCAGTGCAGGGCTTGATTTCATGAACCATGAGATCATGACCTGAGCCGAATCAAGAGTTGGACTCTCAACTGACTGAGCCAACCAGGTGCCCTATAAGGCTGTCTAAATCTAATCTGTCTAAATCTCTTTTAAAATATCTTTTATTCCTGTTTCAACCATAAAGCTAAATTATATACAATTTAAACATTATAGATGTGCATAAATGGCAATTGGAAAGTGCTTTAAAATTCCGCCCCCCAGAATGTCAAGAGTTACCATTTTTTCCTATATATACTTGTACCATCATACATACTACTTATTAGCATCATACTTGATCTACTCTTTCACAGCCTGCTTTTTCCACATAGCAATATGTATTAGACATACTTCCATATCAGGACATACAGCCCTACCTCATTTTAGCAACACGAGTATTCTACCAGATGCATATCCACTGAGGAACAGGTTAGCTATTTTCAATAGTTTACTTATATAAACAATATTGTAGCAAATGTCCGTGTGTGTGTGTGTGTGTGTGTGTGTGTGTGTGTGTGTATAGGTACATATATAATATCTTCATACATTCTTGCTACCATTTCTACAAAATGCATTAGAAATGTGTGTTATATGTAAAACTATTATATGTAACATTTCCAATATGTAGAACATAGGCATGTCCATTTAAATTTGGATAATTTTGGGGCACCTGGGTGGCTTGGTCGGTTAGGCGTCCGACTTCGGCTCAGGTCATGATCTCACGGTCCGTGAGTTTGAGCCCCGCGTCGGGCTCTGTGCTGACAGCTCAGAGCCTGGAGCCTGTGTCAGATTCTGTGTCTCCCTCTCTCTCTGCCCCTCCCCTGTTCATGCTCTGTCTCTCTCTGTCTCAAAAATAAATAAACGTTAAAAAAAAAAGTAAAAAAAA